>NC_035108.1:462515341-462818372 GCF_002204515.2 Aedes aegypti
ATTCGTTGCATTTGCCACATTTTAAAAAAATCGTTTATTCGCGATCGGGTGGCGGAAATTATGTCGAAGAACCGTGGGAAAGTTGCGTTGCCGGGTGTGAGTTGCGTTGTGTGCAAAGATCCGGACGACAGTCGAATGGTGTGCTATGACGATTGCGGAGGATGGTTTCACTTCATGTGCGTGGGCGTTGACGAAGGGATCGAAGAAGTAGATTGGAGTTGTACAGCGTGCGAAGCAAAGCGGGCAGCTCAGATCACACCGACCGAATTGACGGTTCCAGCACAAAACAGAGCGGCCAAGTCAACCCACAGCAACCAGGATCAGCAGAATAAGCAGCTAGAAAGGCAGTTCATGGAGTTCCAGAAGCAAATGGAAGATATGCAGCGGAAGTTCGAAGAGCAGCGACAGTCGTACGAGAGGATGCTCGAGGAGAAAGACCGTGAGATGACGAATGCAGTCAATGATTTGAAGCATCAGTTCCAGTGCCGTTTGAAGAAAAGGGAGCAACAAGTTCAAGATGAATTGATGATCCCACCTGCAGTGGCTTTACCTAGTGCAAATTCGACCACGCTAGGAGGGGGAAATCATGCCACGACCGATGTTTGCAACATGATCCAGCTGGTGCAAAAGCAGCTTGAAGAGATGGCGAAGAAACAAGATTTAGAGACGAAGCGTCTTGAAGGTCGATTAAGGGCGATGGAAATTGGAACCAACGATCCTGTAGGAAGGAGTAGAAGTGGTCTGAACGTTAATGCGGATCCATTTGACCCAGACCGTCGTTCTGGTCAATCTTCGGTAGCTATTTCTCACGAGCTCAGTAGAAGTCAACTAGCTGCGCGGCAAGCAGTGGCAAAGGAACTTCCCATCTTTGCCGGAAATCCTGAGGAGTGGCCACTATTCATCGCCACCTATGAAAGCACAACCAAAATGTGCGGTTTCAGTGACGAGGAGAACCTACTTCGGCTTCAGCGGAGTTTGAAGGGCAAAGCTCTCGAGGTGGTAAGGAGTCGGTTATTGTATCCAGCCAGTTCAAGTCAGAGCTTCAGCACATCGGCCACCCCCAAAGTTACGTCAAAACCAGTCAGCAAGCAGTGTGTCATTTGCCATGGAGGATGTAGCAGCGTAGGATCTTGTAAGAAGTTCCAGGATCTTGATATTGCGGCACGTTAGGAAGCGCTGAAGCAGAACAAGTTGTGCCGGAAGTGTCTTGCGAAGCATTTCGGGGCGTGTGTCGTGAAGCAACCTTGCGGAAGAAATGGCTGTTCATATATGCATCATGAGTTGTTGCATGATGATTCCAGGTACCAGCAAAGGGAGAAAACTCAAGCACCAACTTCACAAGCGCCGACGCAATCTCCTACTGAAACATGCAACACTCATGTAAGCAATGACAACAAAGTTCTGTTTCGTTACGTTCCAGTTCTCTTGCATGGCCGAGGAAAATCTGTTCGTACTTTCGCCATTTTGGATGAAGGTTCATCTGCAACGTTGATGGAGCATGACCTACTGAAGGAATTGAACCTCGAAGGCAAACCGTATCCCTTGTGTTTAGGCTGGACAGCTGATCATCAGCGGCAGGAGACGAACTCTGTGATGCTTCCGTTGGAAATTTCTGGACTGAAAGATACAAGCAGTTACTGGATTCCGAAGGTGCATACTGTGAATAGTCTTGCTCTGCCTCAGCAAACTCTTTCTATGAAGGAATTGTCGCAACAATATCACTATCTGAATAGTTTACCAGTCAACTCTTATCGTAACGTACGACCGCGGATACTAATTGGTATGGACAACTGTCACTTGGGCCATGCGCTGGACAGCAGAGAAGGTTGCAACAACGAACCAATCGCTGCTAGAACACGTCTGGGATGGATAGTATTCGGACCTTGCTCTACCACATCCCAATCAGTGTCACGATTCAGCGGACACCATAGTTTTCATTTGTGTCCATGCTGCGAGCGTAATGATGCAGAGCTGCACAGCACAGTAAAAGCGTACTTTTCGCTGGACAGTCTGGACAGTCGCAGTCAAGCCTCTCCTGTCGAAGGATGACGAGCGTGCCGAGCAGTTACTGAAATCACTGACACATGTGAAAGACAAGCGATACGAAACAGGTTTGCTTTGGCGTTACGACGATGTCCGACTACCAGACAGCAAAGAAATGGCCATGCGGCGTCTAGTTTGTCTTGAGAAGCGAATGCAACGCGATCCAGAACTGACTGAAGTGCTAAATCAAAAGATTCGTGACTACGAACGCAGCGGTTATATTGAGAAGCTGACGGAACATCAACTGTCGGAAAAATTCGAGCGCGTTTGGTACCTACATATTTTCCCCGTGGTGAACCCGAACAAACCAGCCAAACTTCGTATTGTATGGGATGCGGCTGCAAAGGTGGCTGGAACTTCACTGAACTCTTTTCTGCTCACCGGTCCAGATCAGCTCACTTCTCTTCCGTCCGTTCTCCGTCGTTTCCGTGAATTCCGCATAGCCATTACTGGCGATATCAGAGAGATGTTCCATCAAGTGACAGTGAACAAGAACGATCAACAATGTCAGAGGTTTCTGTGGCGGAATGGTGATCAAAAGCGAAGCCCAGATGTCTACGCCATGAAAGTTATGACGTTCGGGGCTACGTGCTCGCCAAGCTGTGCGCAGTATGTGAAGAACCACAATGCGCAGCGCTTCCAAGAGCAGTTTCCGAGGGCTACTGAAGCAATCATCGAGGAGCATTACGTTGACGACATGCTGACTAGTGAGGAAACGGAGGAAGATGCAACGCAGTTAGCAAAGGACGTCCGTTTTATTCATGCCGAAGCTGGTTTCGAAATACGCAACTGGTTGTCTAACTCCAAACAGGTACTGCGAGAGCTGGATGCGAAGCCTGGTGAGAAAAGTCTAAACCTGTCGAATGGAATGGGAACAGAAAAAGTCCTTGGCATGTGGTGGTGCACTGCTACCGATTCGTTTACATTCAAAGTTTCCCCTAGAATCAGCGCAGAATTACTGCAAGGCCGCATTATTCCGACGAAAAGACAGATTTTGAGCACGCTGATGATGATATATGACCCTCTTGGACTGTTGGCGAACTTCTTGATGTTTCTAAAAATCCTACTTCAGGAGATTTGGCGAAGTGGCGTAAGCTGGGACGATCAGATCAAGTGCGAGCAATTTGAAAAGTGGAAGACATGGTTACGAGTTCTTCCGCAGGTAGAGAATGTCCGCGTACCAAGATGTTACCGAATCAAGACTAGTGTTGCAGAGCAGAATGTGATTCAACTGCATGTGTTCGTGGACGCGTCAGAAAACGGATTTGCTGCGGTTGCGTATCTCCGATTTCAAGAAAATGGTGAAGTGGAATGCGCGCTCATCGGGGCAAAAACACGGGTAGCTTCATTGCGATTCGTGTCGATCCCGAGGCTGGAACTTCAGGCAGCAGTAATCGGAGCCCGTTTAGCGAACGATATCATGGAAACACATAAGCTAAAACCTGCGCAAAGGTTCTTCTGGTCAGAATCACGCGACGTTCTTTGCTGGCTCAACTCAGATCATCAGAAATACAGTCAGTTTGTGGCGGTGCGAGTTAGTGAGCTACTGGAATTAACAGAGACTAACGAGTGGTACTGGATTCCGACAAAGCTAAACGTTGCCGATGAAGCCACGAAGTGGCAGAAGCTGCCAGATCTGTCTCCTGCGAGTCGTTGGTACAGTGGTCCAGAATTTCTGTTGAAGTCGATAGAGCAATGGCCTGTTACAAAATCGCAGTTCAGTCAAACTGAAGAGGAGAAGCGTCAGGACTGTCAGACTGAAAAAGATGCAAGTAACGAGAGGCGTGCAAAGTAGAGTCCGTTCAGTTAAAATTTAATTAACTTAAAAAGTGTTACTGTTTCACTTAAAATTATTGGTGAATTATTAACTAGTTTAATCTACCTACGTTTAGTGAATTTAACTACCAAAGATAAAAAATGAATTAGAAAACAACACAGTTAGTACGGCATAGAAATCACAGGTTAGTTCATGCAATGATAAAACTAGAGAATTTACTAAAATTAAGCCTTGATTACATTTATTTTGAATTCTCTGCAGAGCTTTTTTCCTGGTATTACAACAGCTAGTCCATATTGGTACAGCATACAACATGGCTGCCCTGAAAATTTGATTCAATATCAAAAGCGTGTTCTTAAGACAATGATTTGATTTTCTATTAATAAGAGGAAAGAGACATTTTACATTTTTGTTACATTTGGCTTGAATGCCCTCAATGTGATTTTTGAAAGTTAAATTCTTATCTAGCATGAGCCCTAGATACTTAACTTCATCTGAACAATTTATTGGAACCCCTCTCATCGAGACAACATGCCAACTTGAAGGTTTCAAATAAAGAGCTTTTGGTTTGCTTGGGAATATTATTAGTTGAGATTTGGAAGCATTAGGAGAAATCTTCCATTTTTGCAAGTATGAAGAAAACTTTTATGCAGTCGACTACAGATGACACGCAGGCTTCGTCCATTGGTGAAGAGGCCTGTGTCATCCGCAAACGAGGATTTTTTTTTTATTTTTTTAAATCCCTGAGGTAACTCAGGTAAGTCAGATGTGAAAATATTGTATGATATTGGTCCCAAAATGCTGCCTTGGGGAACGCCAGCTCTTACAGGAAGTCTTTCAGACCTGGAGTTCTGATAATTAACCTGAAGTGTACGATTTGACAGATAACTTTGAATTATTCTAACAATGTATGTTGGAAAATTAAAGTTTTTTTTTTATTTTACGATCAAACCTTCATGTCAAACACTGTCGAATGCTTTTTCTATTTTTATGAAGAGCATTACCAGTAGAATAGCTTTCAGATTTGTTGGAACGGATCAAATTTGTTACACGTAAAAGTTTATAAGTGGTCGAATGTCCATGGCGGAATCCGAGCTGTTCATTGGCAAAAATTGAATTTTCGTTGATGTGGACTGTTCAAAATGACCTTTTCAAAAATTTTTCTGATGGAGGAAAGCAAACTGATTGGACGATAGCTAGAAGCTTCTGGATTTTTGTCTGGTTTAAAAAATTTGAACAACCATTTGTCAGGAAAATATGCTAATTGAAAACATTTGTTAAATTTATCAACTAAAAATGATAAGCTATCAGGTATCAGTAAAATGGCTCTGGCAGCACGTTCCCCTCCAGTTGGGAGATTTGTGCCTCGCCAAACAACAGCCTTAACATCATTTACCTGAGCGGAAAAGGGAAAGGATGGGGGTGGTATGGTAATAGAAAGATAGGAAAGAGTAGAGAGAAAACTTGTATTTATCAGAACATCTAAAGGAGATGTTACTGAAAGAACCGCCGCACGGATTGTAAAGGATGGACTGCAATGTGTATCGCAGCGATGCGCAAGGATTTGATAGAAAATAACATGGATTTACTATCAAAACCAGCCGCATCACTTCGTTGCGCAACCCATTTCAGCCCCTTCCTCAATTGTAAGACGAAGCTACAAAACTTGCTTAAAAATGGGAACCCGAAGTTCAGTTAATTAATTGCATAGAAATCTATGCAACATTTGGTGCTTGCATGAGCAGACTGGTAATAAACATTACATTTGTTTTAATTTAGCAGATTTCTTCTACAGAAGTACATCTACTTGTACCTTTGAGAACCCGTAGTTCAGCCGGAAGTTTTGCTTCTGCAAAACATCCAGAGAAGCATCATCAATGCTACATAACAACAATTTATTGTTGTCAGTTGTTCTAGTCTTCACAACCTTCCAGCGATCAGCTGAAATTGAGGGGTTTTGAAATTTCAATCTCTTCAAAACATTTGCGTCACGCAGACCTTCCCAAGGAATATTCACACAGATTTTGTTCTGGTGTGCAGCGTAAGGTTCGATTACGAACTTAAAGTCTCCAGCTTTTTCATTAATTGCTGTGAGCTTTTCAATAAGCCAATTATAGCTAGGTTCGTTGTCTGGAGAAAACCAGACAACCCCAAACCTAAGGCCACAGCCCCTAAAACTAGGGTTGAAAGAAGATGAGGGAGAAGAGTAAAGACACACATTCAAATCCCTCAGAAGGGCGTCTTTTAACGCAGGTGTAAAAGGGCCATTCTCAAGCCTAACTTGAAAACACCATTTAGAGGCCTCCGATGAAATTTCACTGGGAGGCACATCTTCAGCACGTGGCAAACCAACACCGTATCCTGGGTTAATCACAGCAATAGAAGGCACAGCTAGTAAACCTGTTTTTATGGCACAAGAATCGCCAGATTCAGAAAACTGGGATTCGGTGGTCACAACCTTACCAGATGTAGCCTCAGCACTCTGCATCTCGACTTCAGGAACGTTGTTGGCAGCCATGTTGAAATAATAAAAAAAAAATCGAGAGATGGAATATCACAACTTGGGAGAAACAACGATGTTGACTCGATGAGATCCACCAAAAGAAAGAAAGAGCTTGGCGTTAAGAAGTGTTTCCAACTTCAAAAATCACTATTGTGTAGATGAAATTGATATGCTATTGTGTTTGTGACATCACAAATATCATGAATAAACTTACAGTGTGATGAACTGACCACATACGTAATTACTTGGTATGTGCCGATCACACATTTAACCTAATGAAGTTGTGTGATCAAATTAGATACACTTAAACAGATATGTCTTTTGTTGGCCAACAGTACATTATCCAATTCGTACTACACAGTATAACACATTTTACACAACCAACGCAAAACAACTGAAATGTAATAACACACATATGTGTATATTGAGATACAAATGGTAAAGACAAATGAACATTCAAAGTTCATTTCATCCATTACGTAGAAACGAAAAAAAATGTTCCTGCTTGTTTCGAGACAAAATGATCATAACATCCATAAATGACCTTTTCACGAAGTTGTGTGACTCCAAAAGGGAACGTCCGTTTGAAATTTTACAATCAGAAAACTTACCTCTTTTTAATTTCTGACAGCAAAATCATCCAAAGGCAAGCCCTTAACTACTCATCAGCATCAGAATTTTACAACGGTACCGGTGAGAAATGGTCATCAATGATGACCACAGATTGAGTGCGTGGTATATGTAAAAGGGAAACGTTCTTCGCATTCCATTGTAATGTAGGTATTTACCACACAATCACGAACGTATCGCATACAACGGTGTTTCGTCCAGGATTGACCAGGCCCTACGTTGTGATTATTTAATTGGTCCCGGAGGGGCAGACGAATGATTGAACTAACGATTTGACTAACGATAATTTATTGCCTCCACCGAGAGGCAGTGCTCCTGCTCGGTGGGGAAACGATACTCTACAGTTACTGTCACAACTTACAACTAACATTACACAGAAACGGTGCCTCTTTTATATGGTGGAGGTAGTACGGAAGATCTTTACAATACAAAGGTGTGATGCGCCATCAGGCTAGCATCACGCAGCCCAATGCAACAGCATGAAAGCAATTGGGCTGCTAGCTGCTAGCTGGGGCGAAAGGAGTGAAATTGAATGCACACGGCAGCGCTGCTGCTGTTAACGAGTGCGCCTAGCATAAGAGCGAATGGGAGATATCGTTGCGGTGAGACCGAACAAACGGTTATACCGCACAACATGATCTTCGGCCATTGGTTTTGCAACTTTGGCAAACAAATTTTCAGAGTTTTCACTGACAAAAATAACACATCTGTTTTAAACTCCATCAAATCATTGGAGCACCATATGTCAGAATCACAACACTGTGTAGCACGAATTTAATGCACCGCAGATTCACTTGAAAAATAGCTCTCTTTAAAGAGCAGACACTTTTGCGTCCACTACCCATACTCCACACGCTTCACAAATTGAATTTTCGTTGATGTGGACTGTTCAAAATGACCTTTCCAAAGAGTTTACTGAAGGAGGAAAGCAAACTGATTGGACGATAGCTAGAAGCTTCTGGATTTTTGTCTGGTTTAAAAAATTGGAACAACCTTAGCATTTTTCCATTTGTCAGGAAAATATGCTAATTGAAAACATTTGTTAAATTTATCAACTAAAAATGATAAGCTACGTTCTGGAAGTTTCTTGATGAGGATGTATAAAATTCCATCATCGCCAGGAGCTTTCATATTTTTGAATTTTTTAATAATGGTGCTCACTTCTTCCAAATCAGTCTCCCAGGCATTTTCGAAAACGTTCTCTTGATTGAGAATATTTTCGAAGTCCTGAGTAACTTGATTTTCAATTGGACTAGTAAGTCCTACATTAAAATTGTGCGTGCTTTAAAACTGCATAGCAAGTTTTTGAGCTTTTTCGCAATTAGTTAGTAGTAATTTGTTTTCCTCTTTCAATGCCGGTATTGGCTTCTGAGTTTTTTTTTTCAAAATTTTAGATAATTTCTAAAAGGGCTTAGAGCCAGGGTCCAATTGAGAAATTTTATTTTCAAATCTTTTGTTTCTTAATTGTGCAAAACGTTTTTTGATTTCTTTCTGCAAACCCTGCCATATAATTTTCATTGCAGGATCGCGAGTGCGTTGAAATTGCCTTCTTCTCACGTTTTTAAGACGGATCAAGAGTTTAAGATCATCGTCTATAATCACGGATTCAAATTTTACTTCACATTTTGGAGTTGCAATGCTCCTGGCTTCAACAATGGAATTTGTTAAAGTTCCAAGAGCATTGTCAATATCAAGTTTAGTTTGTAAAGAAATGTTAACATCAAGATTAGAGTCAACATACGTTTCATATATATTCCAGTCGGCTCGTAAATAATTGAAAGTAGAGCTGATAGGATTGAGAATCGCTTCATGGGATATTTGAAATGTAACAGGGACATGATCAGAATCAAAATCAGCATCAGTAATCAGTTGGCTACAAAGATGACTAGAGTGTTAATACCAAAACAATCGTAGATGGATTTTTAGAAAAGGAAAAACATGTAGGGCTATCAGGATATTGAATTGAAAAATATCCTGGAGAGCACTCATCAAATAAAATTCTGCCGTTGGAATTACTTTGAGAATTATTCCATGACCGATGTTTGGCATTGAAGTCACCAATGACAAAAAATTTTGACTTATTGCGAGTCAATTTTTGCAAGTCAGTTTGGAGCAAATTAAGTTGTTGTTCAGAGCACTGAAAAGGCAAATAAGCAACTATGAAAGTATATTTACCACGCTGTGTTTCAACATTTCAAGTAGAATGGGTACTCATAGTACAAACAGGGGAGGAGTTCAAATTACCTGCTACGATAACGGCAAAGGATTTTCCGTGGGTAGATACATTTGAAATTGAAAGATTCGAACGGCTACCCGACCCGGATTAAAATTAGTTTGTGAATGAGCATGATTATGATCTTCCTGATGGGCATGATTCATGATCAAGCGATCGTTAACTGAAAAATGAGTATTGTTCGACTCTCTACCAGGCAAATTCCGGAAACGACCGTTATCGTAACGGATATTATCTTTCATCTGCCTGGCACGAGCCTTAACAACTCTCCTTCGCGAAGGACAATCCCAAAAATTGGACTTATGATTGTTCCCGCAATTTGAGCATATGAACTTGGTGGTGTTCACTGGACAGACGTCTTTGGCGTGAGAAGAACCTCCGCAAATGAAATGAAATCCAATGTCAAATATGATTGATCTACCAGCAAATATGATTGACTGGACAATTATTTTTTCTCCGTGCATCTCTTCAAGATGTTTGAGAAGAAGTTCGCGATCTTTAAGAGTTTCCGGCAAAACGCGACAGTCTCCTTTCTTTGCGATTTGGAAGGAAACCTTGATTCCCCTAATGGAGTTCAACATCTCCTGCCTAGATCCCCCAAATTCGGAACAACTGACCACGATAGGCGGCACTCTTTGCTTCCTCATTTGAATCAAAGAGCCTGGGCTAGAGGCTGCTTCGATTTGGTGTTCGGAAAATTTATCTAGAGCATCGAACTGATTGCCCATTTCGATACAATTATCAACATTATTCATTTCACCCTTGGAAGAAACTTCGCATTCCGGAGAAACGTCCTTTCTTCCATTCTTGCCACGTTTAGTGACAGTTTTAAATCCCACTTTTTTGGAAGGAAGTTGTGAATTCAGAGATTCACCCTTCCTTTTGTTTGTTGTTGCAACCATGTTTAGTGAATAAACAAAAGAAGACGTGACCTTCGAGAGGTTTTTTACCCAAGACGGTGTCCAAGAAGGTTTACCACCGCTAGCTTTCGCCAACAGGTCCAACGAAGAATCGAAGGCACGGGTCCAAACAAGGATCGTAAAGGGATCAATAGTAGAAAAAATATAGCTACTGGATTCGGCACTGCAGTCTTGGGAGGAATCAAAACGAAAATCCCGACGTTTCGACTCAGAATCGAGTCTTTTTCTGGGGATACTGTAATTTGTGTGAACGTTGTGTGATGTTGTGCTCCACGTAGACCGCAGATTATTGCTGAATAATTCCGTAAATACGTCACCAAAATTCATCATCAGTCATTGCTATCGACAATTAACTGCAGTTGAATGAATTGATCTTCCAAAAACTACTGTGATAGCCGTTTTTATCGACGAAAGTGAAATATTCATCAGATTTGGCGTGCTTTATTGTTTCTTCAACTCAACCATTGTCTGTTTGTGATGCTCGATATCATGTCTTGTCCAAAGTGTGAGTTACCTGTGAACTGCAAGACAGATCTATTTGTTGTCTGCGAGGGAAAATGTTATTCGACATTCCACGCTGCGTGTGTTGGCCTGTCGGAGACTAGTGTTTGTTGTCTACAGAAAAATGTTATTTGGCTGTGTGATGACTGTCTCTCCGATTTCCACCGTAGTCAGCGTAAGCAACAATCTGAGCTCGATCAGCAAGAGGATACCGTGCTTCGATCAGTCACTGGAGCTTTAAATGCGATCTCAACGAAAGTGGCCGAAATCATGCAATTGATTCCAATGGTAAACAGCATCGAAAACCCTGAGAGAACAGAGATAGCACCAAGCCACTCTACGCCAATTCACAGTATGCTGCTTCAAAAAAGATCCAAAATCGACACAAGCTTCTGTAAAACTCGGACATCTCGCATGAACTTATCAGCAACAAACTCTGCTTGTAGAAATGAGGAGATGTTCTCTTTATTTTTATCAAATATCGACGAAAAGGTGACAGAGGAAGAAGTGAGCGATTTGGTCTCGCAATCGTTAGGGATAGATGAATGTAGCTCGATCAATATTGTAAAACTTGTACCAAAATGGAGTACCGATTTTCGTGATTATGCATCCTTCAAAGTTACGTTGCATGATCAATATAAGAACAGAGCGTTGCAAGCTAGCACATGGCCTACCGGTATAATGTATCGTAAATTTTATGAAAAGCCGAGGAATACGTGGAGACCAACTTGAAAATTTGAAGTAATGATATGATGAAGCAGATTGATTAAATGAATCGAAAGTTGTGTAATGTTTATTGTTTGTTCGCAGAATGTTTTGTGTAAGCGGATTGAATGCTTAGTAATGTTTAGTATCAATTGTTAATGTATAAAATCTAGGATTATTAGTTTGATGTCTAACGATTGAAGAATTTGAGTGTTAAAATGTTTTGTGTTTCAATGTTAATGTCAAATTAGTTATAGGTAACAGTCTGTACAGTGTTAACTGAAGACGAAGAATAAATAAATAAATAAATAAATAAATTAGGGGAATGTTATTTGTTTTGTTACATGTCATGTTCGTTCACTTACATTCTACTTAATCGTTCTTCGTGTATGTTAACATATAACTGTTGGTGTCAAGGTTTTGGAATTTGTACATGGGCTGTGAACAGACGTAAATTTAAGTTTTATAATTAAGCATGTTACTGCGATAGAACCTACATATAGTATTAAGTGAAACGTAGCAACTTTTCTTTGAATTTCACTTAATATAGCCACTTTAACTGCACTACACATCTGAAGGCGGTAACGGTTGGTTCGAAGATGGTGGTTGACTTGAAATTTGACGATCTTGAAATGTTTCATATATGGTTTGTAGGATGGCTGCGTATGTTGAATTTAAGCTACTAATATCTGTGCGATGGTTTACTGTATGTGGTGTATTAGTGATATGACACATTTCCAAAAAGGTAAGTGTATTTATGTGGTTGCTACTGTCTAATACTGTTACGCGATCCATATCGAAACGGTGGTCGTGGTCAATACAATGTTCGATAAGTGCTGTTTTCTCTTTTAGTGATAGCATGTCTGCATCTGTTTTGCTGTACCCTAACTCTGTTAATCTATAAAGTTTGTTGGTGTGTGTTTTGTGTCCGTATAATCTTGTTTTTAATCTGTTTCTTGCCGGGAAAAATCTAAAAACATCGTTTTGATTCCTCCCAAGACTGCAGTGCCGGATCCAGTAGCTATAAAATTCACATCAGTCGAACCTCTTTCTTCTTCTTTCAGTAGAAAAAATAGTACTGTTTTAGTAGCACTGAAAAGTACCGTATTTAATTTTAGCACTGATATTGCTTTAGGTAGTTTTTAAAAAACTACAGAAAAAAAGAACAGAGAGGATTCGTGTACGCACAGCACGAAGGTACGATGCGCACAGTTCATATATCCTTTTTTAGTCACTTTCCTTTGTACTTATTCTGCGCGGCGTGTGAGTGGAGACGACTCGCTCTCACCTCGGGTGACGTGAGACGACTAATATTAATCAAATGGGAACCAGTCGACAATTGTCACCTCATTCGACTCGTGTCACTTCACACGCCGCGCAGAATAGGCACGCTTTTCTGTTCAACAATTTCTCGAAACTAGCAAGTGTAGCCTAATGATCGATCTCAGCGTCTTACTTTCCATAGTCACTTTTATAATGCATATTTAAGAGTAAAGTTACCTTAGGCTCCTATTACAGTCTCCTACAAGATTCACTTTTCGGTGGCGAATGCAATGCTTCACAACGCCTACTTTCTACTTGTAAATTTTGCTAAAATGAAGCTGGGATTGTTTATACAATTGTTACGAAAGAGGTATTCCTTGTTATGGTAATGTAAAATCCATATTTAAATAAGATTGTCGCCACTTATTTCTACTCAGTGAATCTATTAGTCATTTTCCTCTGAGTTATATTCCCTACGTCGTACATGATAACGATGTGTCTAGCTAGCTAATAGTAAGAGTGGCTACGGATCATTGTGGTTAGCAAAAGGCAAACAGATCGTCACCAATAGTATGAATGTCCACTTCGAATAGATTAATTATTTGAAATGGGCATCAATCTATCAATGACGCAGAATGTCCGTTGGATCACATCCGAGATAATATTGCGTCTATGTCATATGAATTTATGACGCAGCTTTAAGCAAAAAATGCCCAAATGTGATATCACCACTACAGGTTACGCCGTTGGTTTCCATCAATCAAGGTCGCATAACCAAGGGGAGGGAGATTTAGCGGAACCCTGTTGTTCGGATGAAATTCACTGATCTACAAGGATAGTGAAACCCAGACAAAGGGATGAAGTACGCAGAAACCCGGAGGCGATCCTCGCGGGAAATTAATTAGCTCTATGGGACCCAGAGGCGAACCTCAGGAAAACTTTAATGGCTGGTTTGAAACATTGTTAATCAGATTTGGTTTTATTAGTCATTTCAATTATGTTATTGATTTCTACAAAGACAGGAAAATATGTCAAGAATGTAAAAATCGATTTGAGACTTCAAAGAAAAAGGTATTTGCTACTTGCTAGACAAACAAACAACGGAAAAAAAGATGAGAAAATTTAATGCAAGAAATGTTCAAAACAATACATCTGTTTCGGGAAAAAGAACTTAGTATGAACAATAATGACTATGGCGCACATGAAGGTGCAACAATGGAAAACTAGAAGATGGACAACAAGATGGAATCGTTCAACTACAATAATAACATGAAGCATTTTATCATTTAGAAGAACTCTGCACTCACATTTTGTTTTTCAGATAAAGTAACTGCAGGAGGGAAAACCAGTCTTGATTGTTTGGTGGTTTGAATCTGAGACGAGACTCTTTTTCTGTGATTGCTGAGTTTTTTTCTTATTCCACTTTGTGTGTATACCAATCATGCGCAAGCCGTTCAAACCCTCACATGAAGCTCGCAGCAAAAAATGATTGAGTTTGCATCACATCGAATCATAAATAACCGTTTGAGTGAAATTTCATGCGAGCAAACGTAGCAGACATTATAAATAATTAATCTTCTGCTTAGATTTATCAGCAAATTTGTAAAAAACTGCTCCGCCGATTGAGGTTTTTAATAACAGTTTACTTTGAACACAATACTTTTCACCTTTTCAGCCATAAAAACGGTGGGCTGCATTTGACGTTTCGTGAGAATCTGGGCTGCATATGACGTTGATATTTTTCCTCTTCGCGAGTCTCTCTCAGGTTTGAATAAGAATGAATATTTATTCGATGTCATTAATTTCTACAGCTAGTCAAGGCTACTAAGATTAACCAGCTTACTGAGATCCTACAACATTTGATCGAGCGTTGGCAATGGATGCATTTGACGAATTACATCTTTATTGGCATATCGGAGATCAACAAATATTCGCACTTCACCCGAAGATTTGCGTTTTACGAGCATGGGTGGATGCATTTGGATGTTTTGTTGACCCGTTCTAGAAAAATCATGTTTTCCAAGTTCGTTAAATTTCTTTAAAGTTAGTTTTCCGAGCGGAAATGGAATTCTGCGTAAGTTTGACATACTGGTGGAACAGTTAAATCAATCTTTATGCATGCTTTTGTTCCTAATAATTTTAAGTTTGAACATTTTATTTATTTCATGTTTGGTAATAAACTTACAGGAAAACGCTTCGTTGTTGATCTCCAACAGAAACATCACCAGTTCCAACTTAACGGCAGTGCTTCCCAACAGAAGTGAGCACTTACCATCGCGGATCACGTAAAACTTCCGGGTTCCAACAAAACTCACAGTACATGGTCTTAGAATTGATCTATTTCTCCGGGTTCAGCAAAATTTGCGTACTTCATCCCTAAAAGCAGGATCACTTAATCTCCATCACAGTGACATTTAAAATAGCAGGTATCCTTCCCCTTGGAGACAGCCTTGTGATCCGTTATACCATTTATCAGTGACCAAGCCATCGATGTCGATTGTCCAAATTTTCCTGTCGTCGCCAAATGTAGGAGGGAAAACCAGTTTTAATTGTTTGGTGGTTTGAATAAGAATGAATATTTATTCTATGCATTAATTTCTACAGCTAGTCAAGGCTACTAAGAGTAACCTAGCATACTGAGATTCTACAGTAACTATGACCAGAGATCTACCAAACTATAGTTGACAGATAGTCCGGCTTGCTAATTAAGGAACCTGTATGTTGAAATTTAAATAAGACAAAATTATAACACTATAAAAGAAGGGAGAGATGTAGGATCTTAGTAGTCCATGATTAGTAGCTTGACAAGGAACTCTAATAAATATATCATTGTTAAGGCGAAATAGGCCGTCATTGAAATTTGTACGCGTCGTTGATGATTGTTGCTAATTCATCTCACGATTTCGAATCATAGAAAATCAGTTGGTGTTGAACTGACGCAGCTGAAAAAGTATCAGCATACTTTATGCATGTTAGTGCGTACAGTGATACATTTTCAAGTCAATATAAACTATCAAGACTGAGTTTTATCACTTTGAAATGCAAGCTGAAAAGTCATCATTGTTACCAAAACTAATGACGGGCTACTTAGCCTTAATTACACCACTTACTAAACAAGTCTCGTCTCTATAACTGTGACTAATGCTTAGTCATGCGCTGCTAGTATACATAATTGAGGCCGTACTGGCTTTGGTCCCAACATGCTCTAAGCACTCCTACTCGTAGTTCCATGCCTTGTCCGTTTCTATCGCGACCAGTATGGCATAATCAGGATCTTACTGGCATCAATCCTGATGTGCCGGTTGGCACTCCTGTTAATTTGGGCTAGGCTGCTTTGGTACTTTAAAGCTGTGATTACACAATGCGTGCAATGCACGAACATTTGTGCAAATTGTACGAATGTTCGCGCGAACTGTGTAATATGAGCACGAACTACTAGCGAACATCTACATATTCGTGCATTCAATCAATAGAAGCATTAACCTAAGAATGCTCATGTCGCTGCTGATCGTGTTACCAACATCTAGTTTGCCACGAACTGATAGCGTGAGTACCGGGACTCAAAGTGTCAGATTAATTTGCAAACCCAAAACAACAACATGGTATTGAACAAACATTGAAAACCCATAATTTAAGGTAATAATAATCAAAATCAATTTTGTGACAACGACGCCACTAGCGTTCTACTACTAATATTTCTATTATTCAATCATGTTGGTTCGTCGCATAGCAACCATAGAAAGTTGTTTAGTGGGAATTATTCTTTCGCCATAGATTGATAAAAAATAACATTGGTGTCGGAAAGCCGACTTCAAAGATTTCTCCAGGATTTGTTTCGAAGATTTCTCCAGGGATTCTACCAGAAATTCCTCCAAGATAATCTCGACAGACATACAGCGGTTTTTCCAGGGAATTTTGCAGAGATTCCTCCAAGAAGAACTTTCATTTGCAGCTCGATTTATTCAGACCGGCTCAGATGTGGCTCCAGGAGTACGTTAAACAATTCCTCCAGGAATTCTATTAGGAGTTCCTCCAAGATTTCACCAAGAATTATTTCAAAGGTTCTCTAGAGAGGAGGAGCTCATGTAGGAATTAATCCAGTGATTCCGCTATAGATTGCTCCGACGATATTTTTATTGAGATTCATCCAAGAATTTCTTCAGCAGCTGGTACAGAGATTCCCCCATAGATTATTACAAGGATTTTTCAGATATCTCTAGTTTTTTTTTCTGGAGACTACTCGAAAGATTCCTCTTGAAAAATCTCTGTAGAGATTCTTGCAGAGTTGCCAGCACAAATTTCTCCAGCAATTCCTTCAGCTTCTTTAGGATTATTAAAGATATATCTCTAGAAATTCCTCCAGGGCTACTTGCAGGGAGGTTCCTAGGTAGTACTCTCGAAATTACTCCATGAATAATTCCGTAGATTTCTTCATGAATTCATGCAGGGATTGTTCCAAGCATTGTTCCAGAAATTTATGCCAGGATTTCTCCAACGATTATGCAAGTAATTACTTAACGAATTTCTCAATATTTTTCTTCATGAATTGTCACAGAAGAATTACTCCAAGGATTTTCGAGGTACCTAATCCTTTAGGGATTCATCCAGAAATCTTTCGAGAGAATTGTTCTGCATATCCATTTTTCCGAGGATTCCTCCAAGAATTTCTCTAGAAATTCCTCCGGAGGTTTCCCCATTAATTCCTCCATTTATTGCATCAGAAATAACCTTAAGAATTTATCTAGGGATTTCTCCCAGATATTTGATCTTTTTTAAAGATTTTTTGGAGACAAATCTGGATAATTTCCTTAAAAAATACCTGGATGGATTTTCGAGGCAATTCCTGTCTAGAGGAACCTCTAGAAATAATATGCGAAAATCCCTGTTGGATTTCATGGAGGAATCTCTAAAACAAATCCATAATGGAACTTCTGTGAGAATCTCTGGTTTAATATCTGAAAGAAGCACTGAAAAAAAAACTGGAGTTTTTAAAAGTATACCCGAATCTCACGACTTCTTTAATGCATTAGGTTTAAAAAAGTTTTTAAAGTGTTTGGTGGAATAGAATACTTGAGGAAAACTCTAGTGGTAAAGAATTTCAGAAAGAGTTTCCGCAATAATTGGTACTGAAATACCTGTAATTTTGATATATTTTATTAGTCGCAGTTGTCAAGTGTTGCTATTCATTTATTTACAATCGGAACAATACAAGAGAATTTTGATAACTTATTTGTAAGGAACTAAATGAGTTATTAAAAATAAATCTTCGAGCTGTTCAGTGCAATACCTATAAATAATACTCATATAATATAAATAATACTAATCATCAAGGCCCTATATTTTTATCTAACAATCTTTCTACAAACTATTTGTAGGTGATTGATGAATTATTACCCTTTGGATTATGAAGTAGACTACAACAAAAGTATTCCACTTTCTAGAACTCTAAATTTCTTGAATGGTAAGGTACAACTTAGGGTACAGCACTCACCACGCGTAGGAGGGTATTCTAATTAAAAAGTTGTTACTACAATTTCGTAAAATAAAATAGGGGTAGGTGTTATTACATATTAGTTATAGAAACACCACACTCATTAACGTGGATGTAATTCTCGTTATTACTGAATGACACATAATGTAAGCGGTGAAACGTGCCCTTGAAGATGTACGAAACAAAAATGTAATTTTGAATCTATGACATTTGGTCGAACGACATTTAGTCGAATGACGTTTGGTCGAAAATGTTTAATTGCAACAGAAAGCATATGGCGTTTGGTTGTACCAATATTTCATGGAGAGAACAAGTAGTTGTATCTAAATAGTATGGAAATAAGGTATAACATTTGATCTGATTATCGTCGAGATTAGCAGTTTGCCATTAATACACAAAGGGATTGAAGAATTCAAAACTCAACCATTTTGCCTACAATCTATACGCAGTTAGCGAAATTTTATTTAATTTCATGGGCCTTATTTTACCAACATATTAATCAACCTCTTGCGTTTTTGATGTGTCATGCTGCTTTTTCATCCAGGCTTATTCTGCGAGTCGAGATAAGCTGATTTTAAATGGAAGCAAGCCGTCTTTCGTCACCTCAGTCAACTCGACTTCCCTTACCCGGTACATAGAATAAGCACAATTATCTTGTTTAATTATTTTTTATCAAACTATACCTCATCGTATTTATTCAAAGATTCTACCACATCGTGGATCTTTCCGAGAATTCCTCTAGAAATTCTTCCAGAAAGAGAATTCCTCCAGGAATTTCTTCGGAAATAATCCCAAAAAATTTTCCAGGGTTTCCTTCAAGCGTTTTTCCAGAAACTACTTCCATGAAGATTGGAGAAATCCGAAGATAAATTCCTACAGAAATACTTGGAAACATTCCAGGAGTAGACCCAACAGGAACCTGTAGTAAAAATATTAAGAAATCCCTGTAGTATTTTATGGAGGAATTCCTAGAGGAAATTCTTTGAGAATATTTGGTTAAATCTCTGGAAAAATCTGTGGAGAAATGATTGCCGGAGTTTTTGGAGGAATACCAGGAAAAATCTCTGGAGAAATTCTAGAAAGAAAAAACCCTTAGAACAACTTGTGGAGAAACCATAAAAGGGTTTTCTGGAGTAATCTCTCGAGAAATTCCTGAATCTCAGAAAATCTCGGAAGCATTGCCTGGATAAATTGCTGAAGAAATCCTTGTAGAAATCCCTGGAGAAATTGCCTGCAGTATCCTTGGACAAATTTCTGTGTCTATATTTTTCTGCAAAAATCCCTTAACTTAAACTATTAACGATTTATCGCATAATCGTATCGATTGAATGGAGTCTGCAATCAAATTTATTAACGAAATTATTCGATTGCACAATTTTAATGCTAATTAGAGCTCCTAAACATCAATACTTTGCATTTATATTATGAAATTATCTATTATCATCACAAATCTGCAGTTTTATTACAAAATTTGTAAAATATTTTGTCTAAGAAAATTATTCCGCTTTTGTCACGGTTCCGTTTTTGTCAACTGAAAATTGCCTATCGTGTCGATAAAAACGGAACAAACCTGTTCCTGTTTTTCTAGGGAATTTTTTTCAGAACAAATAGCATATCCCTGTAAGTTTTCATTGAGGAAGTCAATTGCAGGATTCTCTGGAGGGATTCCTAAAATATCCTTTGAACATTTTTTGGAGGATCCTATGTAGAGATTTTTGTGAAGTAATCTCTGGAGAAATTTATAAAGAGGAATCTCTGGATATATTCCTGTTGAAATTTCGATAAATTGCTGAAGGAATCCATACAGACATCTCTGGAGTAAACGAATAGGACCCTATCGAAACTGATATTGAAATACGGTTGCGATCGAAAGTTTTTTTTTAGAAGAATCGCTAGAGAAATTGTTGTATAAATTCCTGATGGTAGTCTGGGAGGAATCCCTGGTTATATCCATGAATAAATCTCTGGAGGAATTTGTGGAGTAATCGTTTGACACATCTCTGCAGAAAGCTCTGGGCAATTTAAAAAAAATCACAAAGAAATCCTCGAAGGCATTCCTGGAGGAATCCCAGAAGGTTTTCTTTGAGCCCTAGCTGACCCAATCCCAAAACTGCAGTTGCGGTTGAGTTTTGGAAAAAAGTAGAGTTAAAACACAGACAAACAGACGTAACACTTAGAACAAATTTCTTCAAAATCCATCGCCCAGTTTACACCATCATCATCTGGTGGGCATGTTGCACGAAAAGATGTGTCGTGCAACAAGACCGGCAGATGGCGGTAGTGTGAAACGTCAAACGCGAAGAAAAACGATACGCGCGCCTCTGGTTGTGAGATTTGTAACATAGCGAATATGAAATAATCGTTAAATGAGTGGTCGATGGAAATTTCGTCAGTGTTACGTCTGTTTGTCTGTGGTTAAAATATCTTTTTACTTTAAGTAAAATTTATGAATTATGATTCATGGAATGATACTAATTGATTTCATAACCAAAATTAACTAATTTGGCTGTTTTGAAAACAATTCCGGGTATCCTGATATAAAAAATGTATGTGTGATATTTGCCATGGCGTCTATTTAAATCTGTATAAAATATCATGAATTTTGAGCTATCGTTTGATTTCAGTATAATACGGTTTGAAAATGGTCACACCTTATAGGAACCGGTTGCGGAGTATTCCGGCTAAATCTAACTGTTGTAAGAGGACCACTCTTGATCCTTTTGTACATTTGAATAAATAATCATGAAACTTGATCCGTCGTATCATTGCGTAAATATGACAACTATCAGTTCCCTCTGAAAGAAAAATTTCAGGTGCCAGTGCGCCCATTAAAAAAAATATAAACAATCTCTGAAAGAATTTTGTCGTTTTAATTTTTGTTGAAGTACCCTAATAAAAAATTGAAGTTATTTGTAGAGGAAACCATAAGGAAATTTCTGGAAACAATTCTGGAAGAAAATCTGAGGCAATATCTGAAATAGTTTTTGAAAAAAAAACCTGTAGACATTTTTAACGAAAACATTCAATAAAAAATACTAAGAACTTCAAATTGTTCAAAAATGAAATTATTTTGGGATTTGCTTGATAATTATAAACTGTTATAGTAGTTGATTGTATAATTCGTTTACATAAAAATATGAAATTTTCCAGTAAGTAATTACTGGCTTCCTTCAAACATACTTTTTAATATTCCTTCTTAAGCCGGTTTTGTAAGGAAAAGATTTTTAAGGAAATTTCTCAAAATTTCCTATGGATTTTTTCCGGTATTACTGCAAGAAGCCATTCAGCATATTTTTCTCAGATTTCATTAGTAATTAACTCAAAATTAAAAACAATCAAGGAAAATAAAATATAAAATCAATCTTGATGATTGCTGGCAGTTTTCAGGTAATTCACTACGAATCCCACCAGGACATTTTCTTTTAATTTCTTATAGTATTCATCTCCGAGTTTCAGGAGTTCTAACATATTTTTTCCTTGTTTTTTCTCAAACAAAATCTAGAAGGATAACTCCAGAAATTTCTTATGAGTCCTTCCTAAAAGACTTCTAGTGAATACTTTCTCCAACTCTGATTTATTCATATAGGAATTTAAAACAAAAAACATCTAATAATTATTAGGATTGGAAAAATTCATCTTATATGTGCCAGGAAACATTGCTTGAGGAATCTCGAGAAACTGTTTAAAAATCTTCAAAGGTTGTATAGAATTATTTGTGGTGAAAAAAATTCCTGGAAGTACTAATGAAACGAAGAATTCCCTATAGGTTTCCAGGAAACAATTGTGGATTTATTCGGGGAAATATATATTGAAAAATTTGAAGAGTATTATTTTTGAATCAGAACAAATACTTTTTCAAACTTATGAAGAAGTGCTTCAAGGAAGTTTTCTTCATAATTTCGTAAAAAAATCTGTACAGGTCGGACTCGATTATCCGGAAGCTCGATTATCCGGGGACTCGATTATCCGGGATTCGATTATTCGGAGTTTTAGACTCGATTATCCGGAATTTGTTTTTTGATGTTCTTGTTTTTAAATTTTTATGCATAAATCTGAGATAATTTGGTATTGCCATATACAATATGAATGATTTTGCAGTTTAGAACGTATTTAAGAAAAGAGGGGTTTGAAAAAGTGGTTTTTTGTGTATGCTGGTCAAAAATTTGTTTTTCTTGTAAAGGCCCCTAAGTTCCTAGAAAAAAAATTCTGGATACACCACCGCATCATACACAGAAAAAAATCCGTTCTCGTATCCGTGAACAGCAGACGTGAACTCGTCAACAAGCAAAAATACACCGTGAACTAGATCATGTATCAGTGACCAATGATGGTAGTTCACGGTGTATTTTTGACAGTTCACGTTTTCCAGAACACTTTTTTTTAGCGTGTATGAATAAAATAACGAAAAAAGATAATATTAAAGTTCTTTTATCAAAGATTTCAATATTTTTATTAGTGATTCGATTTTCCGGAAAATTCGATTATCCGGAGTGAAAAAAAAATCGATACTCCGGATAATCGAGTCTGACCTGTATCAGCAATATTGATTCTCCATTCCAAATACAAATTATATTTTTGAACAGAAGCGTGATAGAGGTATTAAAAGAATCGTAGAACAAAATCTCAAAGTAAAAGCTAGAGAAAATTAAAAAATATAAATGTTTAATGAGTAATTTATGAAGAAACGATTCCTGAATTCCTGAAAGATTGTCATAAATTCCCCAGTAAAACCTGGAAACGCTGATAAAATTGAGCAAGCAATCTGCATACGGTAATGGGAGGATATGTTGCAACATTGACGATGTCCTCAAGGAATTTCTATGAATCGTGAAGTTCTTGAGTTTCCAATGAAGTCTTATCCTTGAAATTTCTACTGGGTGATTCCTAAAAACAATCCAGTACATTCTTGCATGGATCTTTGGAAGGATTTGTATTCATCGTATGATGGGATTCCTCGAAAATACTCCTGGAAAGATGACTTATATATTCTTGAGAAATATTTTCAATTCATATCTGAAAATAAAGAAAGTTTAGTTGAAGGGAATCGTTTATAATAATAAACTTTGATAACAGCAACATCAGCAGTGACATTTTGAAGATCAATAAGTAAACCACACATTGGTTGCTACGACCATCAGATATGGAACCACAGATTTGTTTTTTTTTTTTCGAACCGTGTAATATATGGGCGAACAGTTCGTTCATACAGAACCTCGAACAGTTCGCGCGAATATTGAACGATTTTTTTGAGCGCACGTTCGTGCATTGCGCGCACTGTGTAATCAAGGCTTAAGCGGCACCGGTCGCTTTGACGGAGTTGCATTCGGATTTATGTGGTTTTTATGAAGGTTCATCAGAGCCCACTGTGAACTCCACTACATCCTGGGCAACACCTCAACTCGCAGAGGCCTTGGGGGTCCGTTAAGCCCCTGGATTTTCGTCCCTGCTGCTCCGGTAGATCTTACCTCGTAACGCACCATGTAAAGGTGATCTACCTGCGTTACGGGAGTTAAGAAGCAGTTTGCCGAAGCTGTTATTTGTACTGGTCCAAACCCGAAGTAATACCGTAAGTAGATAACGCCTGTGAGAAAGAGGTCTGAGGCCAAGGGTTTTTCTTTGTACGAATATGTGAATAAAATAGCGCTGGTTTCAGTGCGTCGATACTTCAATCCCACACTTGCTGAGTTGTCGTCTCAGGGGTCTGTTTGCAGATTTCTCCCTTTTAAAAAACGATATACGAATGCTAAACTAATCAATTGACGAAGAAAACTCTCCGTTAATAAATGTTGAAGTGATCATTAGATCACTAAGCTGAGAAACAGGCTCTGTCCCGGTTGAATTGTAATGCCTGAATCAATAAGTATGAAGACAAATACCTGTGATAGTTTAGTAGCGGATTCTAGACTGATAAATACGAGTCATTTTTAGTAAAAACTAGTGGTCCCGGCAAACTTCGTCTTGCCATCAAGTAGGCTGTTGAAAAGCACTACTTATCGTCCCATACAAAATGACAGTTCCGTTCACGATCGTTTTTCAAACTTTCCCGATGAATATCCTGGGATTTTTATACACACAAACACGTCGGAACCCTTGACGAACAAAACGGAGGAAAAATCATTTAAATCCGTTGACCCGTTGGTAAGCCATTTCGTGACATACAAACACCATTCTATTTTTATTTATATAGATTGTCAAGATAAGTAAAAGCCACTCCCCTCAACACCCTTGAGTGAAAATGGCTCTCAATACCAATACAATAACTAGTATTTGACGAGAAGTTGACTCTTCTACATTCAGAACACTAAACCTGACCGGTATGGTAAGTATGTCTTGTCAGAGGTATGAGGAAATTGTGAAAACGGACAATGTATGCAGTCACGTAGTCATATGAAATAATTTATTGGATCATCACAATCAAAAGCCAACAATACTCATCGACACCAACTCGTTTGATTTAGCACCAATTCGATTCCGTGTGATTCACCTGTCGCTATTCACATCAAAGGAAACGTCATCAGTGTGTCCCGTTCTAAACCAGCTTATGACGTGCATAAGTCAGAATTCGAGATAGAATAATCATCTCATTCTTCTTTGAAACGCCAACAGCTAGCAGATCTGCACCATACGCGAATTTGTAATTGCCTTCTCGATCAGCATCAGTTGATCACCAAAGTCGACGACAAACAGTTTGCGTAATCGTTCCAAAGGTCCCCTCCCGGCTGCACTCGGTCTGATCGTGATCGATCACCATCAATGAAGCTCGACGTCAACCGAACCGTGCCCTTGCCGACTCGTAAAGGTGCTACTATAATTGTCTAATCGTATTGCACCGGGCTTGGGCTGACATCAGGTAGGTTTGTGGGGTTTTGTGAACGAATGATGCTTCGTTGACGTCAACCCGATCGTAATAGAAGTGATCCATTCACAAGGGACGATCAACAACTATTGATGGGATTCATGTTTATCTGTGGATTGCGCAAAATGTTGAGGAGAAATTGAGATAAGTTCGGGCATTACGCTGTTTGCTTCAGTTCGCACCGGTTCTCATATAATAAAACGTCTCTAACCAGTAATAACTGAGTGCGTATCGTTGCGGGTCGTTGGTAGGCTTAGAAAATTCGCACCACCGCCGACGATGGCGTAAGATGACGTGCGATGCTGCGAGATTCTAAATTTCGATCACACCCGACCAACAACGGCAGTTCAGCGGTTGCTAGGTGCCCGAATTATTTGCGAAAAATAGGGTTGTCAGCCTCCGTACGATCGTACGATCACGCTGACTTTTCTGTGCGTCAACGCAGCCGCTCTGAAAGAGAAAGGCCTTCAAAGAACACTGGAAACCCCGATCGCAGCATGACTTGCGAAAAAATCCCGATAAACATCATCCGTTGGTTATGGGTGCACCAGATTACCAACTTGTTATTCTCTCTCGAGCACGCAAACCCGCTCTCGCGTTGATCCAAGTTGGCGATGACCGAACTCCTGAGCTCTTATCTTACTCTAAACTTAAAAAAGAGAGTTTACTTATCGGGTGATCGTGATGCAAACGTCATCGCGTGGAAAAACACCACCGAAGGTGCGTCAGATGTTTTTGTTATTCGCCTCTATCTTCTTTTCCCGGTGTGGTGGCCGCCGGTCATTGTTGATTCAAAGCTCTCACGTCGCCGCCGCCAACGACCTTCTTTGGCGCAATTTTGGCAGTTGTTTATCCCCAACCTCCGAATAGAAAAAAAAAAACAAAATCCCCCAATCGCTTAGCAACAAAGCAAAGATCAACCCGAACACCGAAATGAAAAGCAAAGCGCGACGACGACGGCTTCCGCTTCATAGCCAATTTGCTAATCGACCTCGCGCCTCTTCGCTTCTGCGAAGCCGCGATGAGGTTGGTCTCTACAGGGAAACTTGTTATAAAATACGCCGCTGTAATATCTTAAAGATAAAAGATAATTTCAAATCAAATTAGATCATTTCAAACAATCTCAAACAAATCGCAATTTCCACATCAAAAACGATTTTAGCAACGTCCTCACTGGGAAAAAGCCTGATTCTCACCTTAGTGTTCTTATGAGCACTTCCACAGTATATTAACTGAGAGCTTTCTTTGCCAATGTTGCCATTTGTCGCATTCGTATATTCGTATATTCGTGTGGCAGGTACGATTATACTCTATGCCCAGGGAAGTCAAGAAAATTTCCATTACGAAAAGATCCTGGACCGACCGGGAATCGAACCCTGACACCTTCAGCATGGCTTAGCTCTGTAGCCGCGGAATCTAACAAATAAGTATGGCGCATTTTGCCTCACGTAATTTACTCGCTAGATTCAATTTGCCTATATATTAAATACCTTTTTATCACGGCGCATTTTACACCTAGCTCCTCTAACTCTGGCGACGATCAGCGGCAAGCAAGGCAATGTTGTTTGTGACATCGTTTTTCGCACACCCGCTCGGAATCCGGCTCAAACCGGTCCAAGTCGGCGGTGGAATTTTTCGGTTCAGACGCGCGCACGATCGCCGCAAATGAGTGGATTGACCGCGCCTACGAGAGTCGACGATATGCTCGTACGATTTGTTGCGACCTAGTGGTGGGTTGTCTTCTTTTTGTATCTCGCTCGGTCGCGAATGTTCCCGTTTGCTGCTGTTTGAAGCGGGGTTCGGATATTGGATTGACGGTTTTATGCCAACGAAAATGGAGACATTTGCATGCGCGGTGAATCCCCCGTATTGATTGCGTTAAATAAAATTTAAAGCTTTGTTATTGGCTTCGATTTGTTGTGATGTTTTGATTTTAGTTTTACTTTCATGAAACAATTCTGGACAAACATTTCAAAAGGGCACATCGACATTGGTAAACATTGGCTTTGCAAGACGCTGTTGAGCCCAATTCAACTCGATCACGCTCACCAATACCACTATCAGGAAGAGCTAACGCCAATCTTTCTGATAGTGGTGTTAGTTTGCGTGGGCGGGCTAAGAAGGGCTCAACAGCAACGTTTCTAAAAAAAGGCTCAAGACCTCTTGGGCCCTTTTCAAATGTTTGTCCAGAATTTTGAGCTCTTCTTATTTTCTTTTTCCAGGTATCTACTACACTGCAATAATCTATCGAAGTAACGTAGGTGAATTTTGTATTTTCGATGAGTAGGGTAACGGTCGTTTTTTGGATTCCCTAAGAAAGTGATTTTAATTACTTTGTCCCAAGTAATCTACGAGATAAAAAAGCCCATACGGTCATGATGAATCCAAAAAACGTTAAAAACAATTGAATTGTTAAGCACTGTTTTTAATTATTTTGGACACACCAATACATATTGGACCCTCAAAGTATATATTTTGGACACCAGGCATTTTTTCTCGTTTGGCGAAAAAGTCCACGACACTGGTTGTATAATATGCTTGCCCATAGCCTAATCAATCGATTGACAATGGAAAACAGAAGAAAATCTACGCTTTTAATTCAGGAATTTAAAAAATGGCTTCAATGTATGAGTGTAACGTGTTGTAACGGTTACGTGGATGAAATTAATTTTAGATAAAATAAACACATTTTCTATGTACAAACGGTTCATGCAAATGCGGAATAGTCATATATTTCCAAATGGCATGCGAATTGAGTTGTTTTTTTTTTAACTGGGAAATTTACAGGAAAATGGCCCATGGGGTCCGAAATATATTGGTTACCCTATTTTTTAACAGAGGGGAAATCTGCAAACAGACGAAGTGTTGGGATGCCGCTCTAGTATGACCCTTAAAACTATACTTTGCATTGACATATACAGGAGATCCTGCGTGCTTGAACTTGTGCAGATGCTACCATGGTTTTATCAAACTAGTTGATGTAACACTAAGTAAATAGAATAACAAAATAAATAAATATATCTGTTTTCCTAAAAAATAACCTTGGAGAAGTTTCTGGATGATTCCTGAAGAAATGTCTAGATGAATTTCTGGAGAAATTCCCGGAAAAATTCTGAAGCAACCCAATAAAAAAATTCCTGAATACGAGCTCTAAACTTATTTCAGTTTAATGAACTATTGTTCAGCTACTAATGTTACAAGGCAACTCTTGTGGATATTTTAGAGGAATTCCTGAATGCTTTATTTAGAAAATTTAAGAATTTTAAAAATAATTACGGGCTGAATCATGGGGCAGGACACTAGATCCAGTATTAAAATATAAATATTTATTAATGATATTAATATTGATATTGAGAGGATTATCAAGTATGCATGGAGTTTTGATGTTTGCCTGTTGCCGGAGTTGCCAAGGCAAATTGTGTTTGTTGTCATTTCGTCTTAGATCCAAATGGTCATGATGTCATGATGAGTGAATGGATCAGAAATACCGTTTTGTCTCAAATTCCGAACAGACTCATATTCCAAACACTCGGTTTTTGTATGGCGATTTGGTTGAAACGTTTCGCTGAAATATGTCACCAAATAACAAGGAAATGGCAGTCAACTGCAATTAAATTTTATCGTTTCCAATGTAATTTTTACCGAGGGAGTAGTGATGACTCTCGAGTTTGAGACCAGTAGAACAAGCTCAGATTAATTTATTTGCGAAATTGTTCATTTGATTCGGATTTATTCGGCCTGTTCGGAATTTGAATCAAGGTGTTCGGAATATGAGACAGAATAAACACAGTGTTCGGCATTTGAATCAAAATGTTGTTCATTACTTTCACGTGAAAACAATACTAACACTAATTAAATCAACATTGTTATTGGTACAACCAACAGCTAACAGTTAGGCTTTGCGAAGAAATTAGAATTCACCCGAATATCAGCCAATGTATGCCAATCAGATGCATTTGAGGTCACCGTTGGCCTTAAGTGTTCGGAATATGAGTCAAAACGGTACCTTTTAGCCAAAATATGTTCAATAATATTTTCTGAAATACAATGAGCCCCCTTCATGTACCTACTTGCTAAATCTAGATGCCGCCGTGAGAAACCCGCAAAGATTTTCTCTACTCATATTTTCCGTATTCATTGGTTTCATACACCATATGGAAGCTTTGTGTTCTTAGTAAAATAGCTAAAACGGATGAACGTTGACCCAAGTGCACTAAAGTATTCAACGGAAGTGGTCGGCAATTAGAGGAAGATTAAGAAAATAAAAGATGCTCCTGAAGCATAATATGTGTTGGAGATATATCAGAATCTATACCTGACAGATCTCTGCAGATCAGGATATTCTCCATACTACCACTAATTAATTCAGTGATTAGAATATCCTCACCTCCATTCTGTATATTGAGCAAAACATATGAGAAATCCGTCCGATACAACATAGACCACACTGTTTGATGCCAACATTCATCTGGTAGTCTGGCTAGAAGGAGGCTGACACCATGTACGATGCATCACATTCGGTGAAGCTGCCCCACATCTTTCTACAATTTCCGGGCCATTTCGCAATTCGATTCCGATGCAATTTGTCTCCTGTGGTATGTCAGATCCGCAAGACATACAATCCACGATCCCTAGCCGTTTGTTTATAAGCCCTCTACATTGACTTAAATTCGAGATACTTCTGTCAGATGTCTTTAGAAAAATCATAGCTATCTCGATGATATCATAAAAATAATATATATTAATCCATATTAACGAATATTAATACCAATATTAATGAGTGTCTTACCCCATGGGCTGAATTGCTAGAGGAATACTGAGGGAAACAATGAAGGAAATTCTGGGAGAATTCATGGAAATTCATGGAGAAAGCTCGGAAGTAATTTCTGAAGAAATACCTAGAGGAGATTCTTGAGTACCTTCTGAAAATATTTCTGGACGGATTCCTGGTGAAATTCTTGGAAAACTTTTCACAGCAATTTCTGGAGAAATTCCTGGAGCAATTTGTAGAGGAGTTCTTGGGGAACTATTTGAAGAAATCCGTTATAATTTTTTTATGTTACTAGCCGTACAGTGAATACTGTCCGAAGCTCTAAACTAGACTTTAGATAGGAAAGAGGACGTTAGGAGGAACGCGTAGCGTTGCAAATCTCTGGTGCTAATGGAACGAAACACGAGTTAATAGACGTACGAACGATCAGCAGATTGGAGTTGCCTAGACAGTCAATGAACCATTCAAAACTTGCTGAAGCGTTCCCGTACTTACGAGGATTGCCTATACAAGACTACGACCAAGCACTACCGCGTATCTTGATTGGAACCGATAACGCACATGTTACCGCAACTCTCAAACTACGAGAAGGACAACCGGGAGAACCAGTTGCAGCAAAGACACGATTAGGATGGACCATCTACGGGATGAACTCGACCGATAAGGTGGAACATCGTGCACAAACATTCCATATCTGTGACAGTCGGGATGAAGATACGCTTCACGATATGCTGGTGCAGTTCTTTAGCGTAGAAAGCTTGGGAATAGCCACAGAAGCGTGTCCCGAATCAGATGAAGTTCAGCGGGCCAAGAAGATTCTTCAAGCGACAACCAAACGGGTGGGCAAGCGGTTCGAGACAGGGCTACTCTGGAAGTTCAACAACATAGAATTCCCAGACAGCTATCCGATGGCGGTCAGGCGACTACAATGTTTGGAGCGACGGATTCAGAGCGATCCAGTGATAGGAGAAAGCATAAAGCGGCAGCTGAAGGAATACCAAACAAAAGGATACATTCACAAAGCATCCGAAGAAGAACTGAAGGAAGCGGATCCTCGGCGTGTGTGGTATTTACCCCTCGGCGTGGCGTTAAACCCGAAAAAAACCATCTAAAGTTCGTATCTTCTGCGATGCAGCAGCAAAGGTAGACGGTCTTTCGTTAAACGCAATGCTTCTGAAAGGACCAGATCTACTTAACACATTGTTTGGAGTTCTCTTCGGTTTCCGTGAAAAGCGTATTGCCATTTGCGCTGATTTAATGGAAATGTTTCATCAAATCCAAATATGAAAGGAAGATCGGCACGCCCAACGGCTGCTTTGGTGTGAGGACCCAACAAAAACTCCGGAGGTCTACCTGATGGATGTTGCCACATTCGGCGCCACATGTTCCCCTTGCTCCGCACAATTTGTTAAGAACACGAATGCCACGGAACATGCCAAGGAGTACCCAGCTGCAGCAGATGCCATTCATCGCAAACACTACGTGGATGATTATCTGGACAGTGCGGACAACGTTGAAGAGGCGATTAAGATTGCAGAGGAGGTGCGACACGTGCACTCACTTGGCGGTTTCCATTTGCGGAATTGGCTGTCAAACTCAAAAGAGGTTCTCACACGGGTCGGGGAGAACGGACAAGCTACTGAGAAGAATTTACAAATGGATGAAGGAAGCTCGGCTGAACGTGTTCTTGGGTTGTTTTGGAGGCCGGAACCTGATGATTTCACATTCTCCACGGAATTAGTGAAACATGTGGAGCAGCCGACTAAACGTCAAGCATTAAGCATAGTTTTGAGCCCGTTCGATCCTTTAGGATTCCTATCGTTTTTTCTGATACATGGTAAAATCCTAATTCAAGACGTGTGGCGAGCTAAAACCCTGTGGGATCAAACGATACCGGAGAAACTTTGGGAACGGTGGTTGCAGTGGACAGAGTATATTCAACGACTGGATCAAATTAGTATTCCACGCTGCTACTCTCCACGCCATTCGGTCCAGGACTTTATATCGCTACAGCTACATGTCTTTGTAAATGCGAGTGAGGATGCCTTTGCGTGTGTGGCTTACTTCCGGGCAGAGTTTAAAGATGATATCGAGGTAGCACTAGTAGCCGGTGTTTGGGGATTTTTGCTGAAATTTGTACCACTGTGCGACCAACGCATCTTCTAACGTTATTGCTGTATCGGGCAACACTGTTTGCATCATCTACGAAGAGAAGAAAAATAATTTAAACCACTTGTATTCGAACAGAAGAGTAATAAACACGTGAAAACAAGATTGTCCGTATTTTCAATGCGTGTTCCGCCGGTAGAAAGATTCCGACCGTCCGAATCGTGTTCTCGGGTTACCGATTGTTGTCCAAGTTCCGCCGCGACCTCTCCGCTAGTCGCTTTTGTTATTGATACATAGTTTTGGTCCTTCGGAACCGCATAATGGAGCCAGCCGAGCTGGAAAGATTACGTGCCAAGCGAGAGGTTATGTTTGCGAAAATCAAGTGGGAGTTTTCCGTCGCGAACGCACTCCACGTCCGGAATCCATCGTTCGGAGAAGTGTGTGAACGCCGGGACAAACTCACGGAACTTGCAACAAACTTTGATGCCGTGCAAACTACGATTGAGGAGAATACGACGAATCTGATGGATGTCACGTCGGTGTTTAATTACCGCACACAATTCGAAGAAGTTTATTTCAAAATGAAAGACATTTACACTGAGTTCCTGGACGCAAATCAGGACCGCGTTTCGTGGCACAGTGCTGGAAGCGAGACGCGGAACGATTTACGGGATGCAATCAAGGCCCTTTTAGAAACGCAGCAGGCGATGCTCGACCGCCGGGATCTACCACCGCAGCAGCCAGCATCGGGTGGTCAGGTGTCGAATCATGAGCCACAAATCAAGCTTCCGCAACTCAACATTCCCGTCTTCCGAGGTGAGCGAAAAGCGTGGAATTCGTTCAAAGATCTGTTTGTCAGCACGATCCACACCAGGGAGGATCTGAAGGCTTCCGTCAAAATGCAGTATTTGTTGTCCTACTTGGACGGAGAAGCAAAGCGAATGGTAAGCTCGTTCCCCATTACCGATGCAAATTACAACAAGGCATGGGAAACACTTGTGACACACTACGACAAAAAGAAATACACAGTGTTTGCCCTAGTGCGGGAGTTCGTTGACCAGCCATCAGTCACTAACGCGGCTGGATTGAAGAAACTAGTGGCCACTTCTGATGACGTCATCCGACAACTAAAAGCTTTGGGCAACGAGTATGAGACACGGGATCCTTGGCTCATCCATTTGCTGCTCGAGAAAGTGGATCGGGAGACCCGCGGACTGTGGGCGCAGAAGATAATCGACGAGGAAAATCCCATGTTCGCAGATTTCATCGAGTTCCTGCAGAAACGCTGTGACGCTTTGGAAACATGTTTGGCGTTTTCGAGGAAGCAAGGAGAAACTGCGAAAAAGGAGCTTCCGAAGTTCAGTGCAAGCGAGAAGAAGATTCAAGCGTTCCATTCCAGCGCGACGCAGGTGTCGTGTGCGAAGTGCAGTAAGGACCATCCAACGTACCATTGCGATCAATTCAAGGCCATGGATGTATCGTCACGTAGGGAATTAGCACTGACGTCAAAACTGTGCTTCAATTGCCTGCGTTCATCACATACAGCGAAAAAGTGTCAGTCGAAATCGGTGTGCCGTACCCCACAGTGCAACCAGCGGCACCACACACTACTTTGCCAAAAGGAAGTCAAGCAGCAAGACAACAAGCAAGAAGTTCATGAACGCTCAGAACCGGAATTGGATGTTCCATCAATCTCCACCAATGTGGCGCAGGCGGTTGCGGAAAAGCAAGGACCGTTTGCATTTGCATTGCTGCCTACGGTGGTGGCGAACATTCGGGGAGGTGACGGGAAACTACATGAGGTGAGAATTTTGATCGACTGTGGTTCCCAAGCATCTCTCATCACGTCAGCGTGTGTCAAGCGTCTTGGGTTGAGGCGCCGTAATGCATCTTTGGAAGTCACCGGTGTCAGCGGGGAAGCAGTCGGTACCACAGCCGGCATTGTCACGCTGGTGATTTCGTCGCGTTTCGATGAGGAAACCAAACTTACTACAGCTGCCTATGTGCTAGGAAAGCTCACGGCAACCCTGCCGTGCCAGCGTTTCGACGTGGCAAGCATGCCGTACTTGAAGCATCTACCACTCGCAGACCCCCGCTTCAACCAACCGGGTTCAGTGGACGTAATACTGGGATCGGATGTCTTCCTGTCCATACTGGAGGCTGGTCAAGTCAACGATACGAATGGTATTCCTGTAGCACAACGTTCTATCTTTGGGTGGATGGTTGCAGGAAGAATCTCCAAGCAATGGTGAGATTATTCTGGGAGGACCAGGAGGTACGTCAAGCGAAGCAGTGGACACGCGAAGAGCAAAGGGTCGTTGATCATTTCAACTCGACTCACACACGTGCGGATGATGGTCGCTTTATCGTCCGATTGCCGATGGACAATTCCAAGCAGCAATTGGGGGAGTCGCTAACCGCAGCGGTCAAGCGGCTACGAGCCATGGAACGGAAATTCGAAACCGACGAGAACTTCAAGCAAAGATATATTGCCTTCATGCAGGAGTACCAAGATTTGGGCCACATGGATCTGATTCCGGAAGCAGAGGTGCAAGTCGAGTGCACTAGATCCTACTACCTGCCGCATCATGGGGTCGTGAAAGAAGACAGCAGTACGACCAAACTTAGAGTGGTATTCGACGCTTCGTGTGCCACCACTTCTGGGGCGTCATTAAACGATTTGCTGCTTGATGCTCCGAATATCAACTCCGATATTTTCGACATTATGATGGACTTCAGGTTCTACGAGGTGGTATTTACTGCGGATGCGGTAAAGATGTATCGGCAGATACTGATGCATTCTGCCGATCGAGACTATTTACGGGTAGTATGGAGAAGCTCGCCGGACAAGCGGATTCAACACTTTCGGCTTCGTACGGTGACATATGGGCTCAAGAATTCTGGATTCCTTGCCATGGCGGCACTCAAGAAGGCAGCGGATGACTACGAAGGAATATATCCTGAAGCAGCACAGCGAATCAAGAAAAGTACCTACGTGGACGACCTTACATCAGGAGCGAGGACAACCGAGGAAGCTATTCGTTTAATCAAGGAGATCAACGAGATTGTGGAGAGCGCAGGATTCACGATTCGCAAATGGAGCTCCAATTCGACAGCGGTTCTCGAATCGCTACCTCAAACCACGACAGCATCACAACAAATACAATTTCCGGACGAGCGTGATACGGTGAAAGCTCTGGGGATTCACTGGGTTCCGGATAAGGATGTCTTCACGATCAAGGTAAACATGCAAACTGATGGGCCCAACACGAAGCATCAACTGCTCTCCGACGCCGCAAGACTATTCGATCCTTTCGGGTGGTTTGCGCCGGTTATCATTCGTGCCAAAATACTTTTTCAACATTGCTGGTTATACGACCTCAACTGGCATGATCCACTTCCCCCTGCCGTCGAAGAAAAATGGATCGAAATGAAGGAGAACTTGCATCAGCTGGAGAGGATCCACATTACACGATGGGCACCCAACTACAATAATCAAATCGAACTGCACGCACAGAGAACAGACGTTCATCTTTCTCGTCAGCGTGTGTAAACCATTGTACTGGTCATTTCAAAGTGTGTCGTTATGCTCCTGTTACGTGGCGCTGTCGTCAGATTGAGAACGCTACAAATTTGCCGCTTTTTACACTTTGGCGCTAGTGTCGATATCAAAAATTGCTACTTGTCGCTAGCGTTGCTTTGTGTGCTAAAGCATTTTGACGTTCACTAGTGACATCGTGTTGTCGAAATGAGTTTGTCTATCGGGCTGTCTGCGTTGGCGGCGCTGATGGTTGATTCGAACCTTTACACATGGTTCAGATGAAATTTTGTTCGAGCCTCCATGTCTGTTCTCTGTGCTGCACGGTTTCTCTGATGCTTCTGAGGAAGCGTACGCGGCAGTAGTGTACCTCCGATCCGTGGACTTCGATGGAAAAATTCACGTTACATTGTTGGCAGCAAAGACGAAAGTCGCTCCTGTGCGACAGGTATCTCTCCCACGGCTCGAACTCAATGCGGCAGAACTACTAGCGAAGCTGATGAAGCAAATTGCTGAATCTCTCAAGCGCTTCCAGATAGAACAGTATGCTTGGACGGATTCGACGATAGTGCTTCAGTGGCTCTCAGGACACCCTCGTAAGTGGAACACTTACGTGGCCAATAGGACATCATCGATACTGGAGATTTTGCCACGTAAACATTGGGCCCACGTTTCATCGAGAGAAAATCCCGCCGACTGTGCTTCACGTGGGATTTCTCCAACAGAGCTCGTCGATCATCACCTGTGGTGGTCAGGTCCACCATGGTTGGTGGAAGATTCTGCTACCTGGGATCGCACCAGCCCTTCGGACGAATTGGATGAAATTACATTGGAGGTACGTAAACGTTTTCAATCACTGAATGTCTCTATTAGCAACGCAGAAACAACGTACGTGATCGAGAAGCACATACTCGACAGTCGATCGACCATCGGCGCTGTATGCCGACCAGGGTTGGGAAAAAATCTGAAACTCACTCTACAGTAGCCAAACAAAGCCAATCACAGTCAGCGAAGCCAGTGAAACTCACGCCCATCGCTGCTGTAGGCAAATGCCTTGAAAATTGCAAAACACCCGTTGCTAAGGGCAACCCGAAATTACTGTAGAAAAATGTTCTATTTCCCGCTGCATTTCCCGCATTTAGAGCCTTCAATGACACTCATGATTTAGAAAATTCGTGCACCCAACAAAGGCTACTTGATGAGATTCACGTTTTTGAGCTACTGTACTGGGAGAGCCACGTGATTTTCGCGAAAAGTCAAGCCTACTACTATTACCATTCCCAGCACTGATGCCGACAGTTGGCGTGTGTGAAGCGATTCATCTACAACATGAGATCGAAGTCATCGTCACTCTATGAAAAACGTTCTGGTGCTATCCTGCCCTCCGAATTGAATGAAGCAAGATTGCAGCTCATCAGATTAGCTCAACATGAACACTACGAAGAAGAAGCAAAATCGTTGGCGAAGGGAAACGAAGTTCATCCGAAGTCAAAGATCAGCAGCTTGTACCCGTTCTTGGACGGCAGCGGTACAATTAGAGTCGGTGGACGTTTGCAGCAGTCATCGTTTCCTTTCGAGGTGAAGCATCCGGCGATACTCCCGAAGAATCATCGCGTATCGAGATTGTTGGTTGAAGAACTACACTTGCAGAACTGCCATGCGGGTCCAACACTCCTGACAGCAACAATCAACCAAAAGTATTGGATTCAAGGCTGCCAGCATCTCATCAAGCAGGTCATCCAAAGCTGTGTCAAATGCTGCCGACAGAAAGCCAAAACAGCACAGCAGTTAATGGGCAGCCTGCCGGCGGCGCGAGTGACCGCATGTCGACCCTTCAGTCATGTTGGAGTTGACTATGCCGGTCCGATTCTTGTGCGGTGCAGTAATACTCGCGGGGAACGTTGCTCGAAGGGATATATTGTTGTATTTGTTTGCCTCTCGAGCAAGGCTGTTCATCTGGAGGTAGCAGGTGATCTTTCAGCGGATACGTTCTTGGGAGCGTTCAAACGAATGATTGCTCGGCGAGGATACTGTAACGAGTTGTGGTCAGACAATGGGACGAACCTAGTCGGTGCCAACCGGCAGCTGACGGAAATCTACGAAGCTACGCAGTCTCATAGCAAGAAAACCGAACCCTTTTTCAGCAATCTAGGCATTCGCTGGAGATTCATTCCGCCATCCAGTCCGCATCAGGGTGGCATTTGGGAAGCAGCTGTGAAGAGTGCAAAGGAGCTTTTGAGACCAGTCGTTGGGAACGAAAAGCTTACGTTCGAGAAGTTGTCAACTGTACTGTGTCAAATCGAAGCATGCCTGAATTCGAGGCCTTTGTACCCCATTTCCACATCACCGGACAGCTATGAAGCCCTCACGCCGGGGCATTTCCTGGTAGGGCAACCTTTGAACCTATTGCCTGAGCCGGACATCGGTCATCTGAAAGCCAACCAACTGGATAACTGGGAGAAAGTGCAGAGACTTACATCCGAGTTTTGGAGTCGTTGGCGCGATGAGTATATTGCCACACTGTAGCCACGTGGAAAGTGGAGAAATCGCCAAGACAACATCAAGCCTCATCAGCTCGTATTGGTCAAAAATGATAATACGCCGCCGACCGCCTGGGAATTGGCACGGGTAGTTGAAGTTCATCCTGACAAGCAAGGATTGGTACGCACCGTAACACTCCGCCGAGGAAAATCGGAATACCAACGTCCGGTACAGAAACTGTGTCCCCTTCCGGATTAAGGCTTCGCCTCAAGGCGGGGAGGATGTTTGGGGATTTTTGCTGAAATTTGTACCACTGTGCGACCAACGCATCTTCTAACGTTATTGCTGTATCGGGCAACACTGTTTGCATCATCTACGAAGAGAAGAAAAATAATTTAAACCACTTGTATTCGAACAGAAGAGTAATAAACACGTGAAAACAAGTTTGTCCGTATTTTCAATGCGTGTTCCGCCGGTAGAAAGATTCCGACCGTCCGAATCGTGTTCTCGGGTTACCGATTGTTGTCCAAGTTCCGCCGCGACCTCTCCGCTAGTCGCTTTTGTTATTGATACAGCCGGAAAATCCAAAGTGGCCCCGCTCAAAGCTTTATCTATACCAAGATTAGAACTGATGGCCGCGGTGATCGGAGCCCGTCTAAAAAAGACCATAATCAACGAACACTCATTGCGCATCGACCAAGCCATTATATGGAGTGATTCTAAAACGGTACTCGCATGGATCAATTCTGATCATCGAAGCTACCGTCAATTCGTCGCCTGTCGTATAGGAGAGATACTCTCGAAAACCCGTGTATGTCAGTGGCGCTGGATACCTTCAAAGGAAAACGTGGCGGACGATGCTACAAAATGGGGAAAAGGGCCAAGTCTATCCCCAAGCAGTCGTTGGTTCAGAGGGCCAGATTTTTTGTACCTTTCCGAGAAACATTGGCCAGTTGATGAATCTGGAACGCTGCGGACCAGTGAAGAACTCCGAGCCTGTATGATGCATCGTGAAGTGGTGCTACATCATCATGTGAAATGGGAGCGTTTTTCGCAGTGGAAACGCTTGTGCCGTGCGATAGCATATGTGCATCGCTACGTACAAAACTTGCGACGGAAGGTGAATAAAACAGACAAGATGATTGGACCGCTGACTCAAACCGAATTGGCATCGGCCGAGACAACTATCTGGCGCTGGGTTCAAAGTGAGGAGTTCCCGGACGAAGTAGCCATTCTTTCCAAAAAACATGGACAATATCCGGAGCGACTGATGAAACTGGATCGAACTAGCAAACTTCGTAAACTGTCGCCGTTCATGGACGAGACTGGTGTAATACTAGGGCGGTTCAAAATTTAAAAAGGTTTGAGGATTCAATCTCCCATATGTTCCTTACCATCCTTACCATAAAAATAGTGTTCTGTGAAATTTTCAGCTTTCTAAGTGGTGATTTGAAGGTGGCCCAATGACAATGTAGTTTTATATGGAAATTACTATGGAGAAATTTTGAGAAAGGTTCCAAACACGCTAGTACTGTAATGTAAACACAAACTTATTATCCCATAGTGAAAACTCATTCTTCCAACCATGATAAAGATATTTGCTGAAGAGAGAAATTCAATCCGACTAATTGCAGAAAAGATATTCATGAGTTTGTTTGCCATTATTTAGCTTAATATGGGATTATATCCCTGCAAACATGAACAAAAATTCCAAACAAAATTAGCTCAAAACGGATTTGTTTCCTCAGCAACATCCTTCATTAAGGTTTGGAGAATGAGTTTTTACTATGGGATAATAAGTTTGTACTTACATTACAGTACTAGCGAGTTTGGAACGTTTCTCAAAATTTATCCATAGTAATTTCCATACAAACCTACATTGTCTTTGGGCCACCTTTAAATCACCACCTAGAAAGCTGAAAATTTCACAAAACACTATTTTTATGGTAAGGATGGTAAGGATCATATGGGAGATTGGATTCTCAAACATTTTTAAAATTTGAATCGCCCTAGTGTAATACGCATGGAAAGTCGAATTGCGGCAGCAACTTTCGCGTCTTTCGACACTCGGTTTCCAATTGTCTTGCCGAAAGAGCATCTTGTGAATGCACTGTTGATTGGATGGTATCACCGAAAATATCTTCATGGGAATGGAGAGACCGTCGTCAACGAGGTTAGGCAACGCTTCCATGTGCCTAGTCTTCGTATGGTAGTTCGCAAAGAGAAGAAGAAGTGTGTATGGTGCAAGATAAAGTTGGCGGTCCCAGCGATTCCTCGGATGGCTCCACTTCCTGCAGCCAGACTAAAAGCATTCGAGCGTCCATTTTCATATACTGGAGTGGACTATTTTGGGCCGATTGCCGTACGTGTGAATCGAACAAGTTCCAAAAGATGGGTGGCTTTTTTCACTTGTCTTACCATCAGGGCCGTTCACTTGGAAATCGTCCATTCACTCTCCGCAGAATCCTGCAAAATGGCTTTTCGAAGATTTGTAGCACGAAGAGGATCACCGGTAGAGGTCTACAGCGATCGAGGAACCAACTTTGTGGGATCCAGTAACGAGTTGCAACAGGAGATGAACGCTATTGATCAACAGCTTGCCGAAACCTTCACCAACGCACACACCAAATGGATATTCAACCCGCCAGCCGCTCCTCACTTTGGTGGAGCATGGGAGCGCTTAGTAAGATCTGTGAAGACAGCGCTATCGGCTATGTACACATCCAGAGTTCCAAACGAAGAGACGCTGGCAACTTTGGTGGCAGAAGCTGAGGGAGTAGTAAACTCGCGACCACTTACTTTCATTCCGTTGGAGGATGAGCAACAGGAGGCATTAACTCCTAACCATTTTCTCCTGCTTAGTTCCAACGGAGTAGTCCAAACTACAAAAACACTAGCGGACTCTAGGGAAGCTTGTCGGAACCAGTGGAACCTATGTAGAGTTATGGTTGACGCATTCTGGCGAAGATGGGTCCGAGAATACCTGCCGGATTTGACACGTCGCACCAAGTGGTTCGACGATGTAGCCGCTATTCAACCAGGTGATTTGGTGATCATCGTGAATGATAGCGTACGCAACGGATGGACCCGAGGCCGTGTTACCGAAATACTTAAAGGAATGGACGGTCGCACTCGTCAAGCTGTGGTGAAGACAGCTGCGGGACTATTTCGACGACCGATTGCTAAGTTGGCGCGACTAGATATACTGAAGGGTAAGACTGAACCGGACATACCGGAGCAGCTTACGGGTCGGGGAGATGTTACGGTGGATAGCAACGTCCCTTTGGATACCCCTCGGTCTGACACGAACGTAGTGCGCTAGCTTTTGACATCTGTCATTACTCACCTCTATGAATCAGTTATAGCTAGCGAGAAGTTATTTCAACGTTAAATTTAGTTTAAAAGCAGTGTTTGGCAAATAATATTCAATTTCCTTTATTGTTAGTAGTAATATTAAAAATATGAATATTTTGAATTCAATTCCGAATCTATTGTAGATTTTTGAGCACCTATAAAGACAGCATAATTCTGCAAGTTAACGAGCCTGGTTGTAACCTAAAAGTATTTATTGTACACCTATTAAATGACCAGAAATTAATAGATTGAATTTTAGGGCGAAACTCAGCAGAATAGCTAAAACTATATTTTTTGTTGGCCAGAAGTGGGATAACGGATCAAATATGTAAGTTTACTGCGTAATTATCTTAAAAATGTAACCAAGAATTAATTAAATGAACTTAGCTTTTAGCGCTTATATCACCAACATCATCGGTGTTATTGCAAAAGAAGCCGAATACCCTACGCCAACAAGGTGGGAAAAGTTTTTGTCCCACTTTCACTTCACTTCACTCATATTTTCATAACTATCAAATCCCACTTTCACTTCACTTGATAAATTATCATCGATATCACCAACATTAGAACCACGTCCCTTTTATTATTACCATCACCATCATCATTATCTACGTCACTTTCATTATTACCGTCACAACTATAAATCAGCCACAACACAATACTATTGCTTCATCCAGATTTGAAAAAAGAGACACCGACACGTTAATGCTTCACGTTCTTTGAATGAAGCACCACACTAGATAACGGACTTGCATGCAACGCCCAGTAGCACAATCGTTCTTGACGAAAAGTTTTCCGAACTAAATCGGGAATCGAACCCAAACTACTTGATTCAATGCGGCTAAACGCTTGATAGCACTAACCACATGGCCACGAAGCCCCCAGATAAAAAAAAAGATACCGTAATCCGGGGTAACATTGATCATTTTTTTGAATATTTCTCAAATATTTCGTTTGAAAATGAAAATGTTGCAAATTTTATATTTTTAAAACAAGTACTGCCACCCATAGCTTGTGACTTTATACTGTATTTTGTTTTTTGAAAGATTTAAGCATGTTTAAAAAATGTTTTAAGCGATTTTTTGATTTAGCTGATATGGGGTAACATTGATCACCTATGTAAACAATGTTCGGTAATATCGAAAATGTCGTTACTTACTTAAATCATGGCCCCCGAAGCCGAATATGAAGGCCAAACGCTTACAAGTCATTTAATTTTTAAGTTATTTCAAAATTAAAAACACCTCGAACCACGGAATACGCCTAAAGGTAGGCAATTTCCTAAGGGAATTCTATATTCTTAACAGTAATTCGTTAATGTTGCCTAATTGAGCATACTTATGAAAGTTTTGACAACGGAATCGTTTTCGGCGATGCCATTTTTAGTAAGAACCGCATTCTCCTTGCTCATATCGTTTGCAGAACTTATGTGAGACATGAATGTTCGGTAGTGTCATCCTTACCCATTGAAATAATTGTTTCGAAAAGTTGATAAATTTACGCATAAGGTAAACGCAATTTACGCAAAAATCTTCACTTTCATTAGCTTATGAATATAAGAAAGAGAAGAACAATTCATGATTTGAAAAGGTTCCATCAATAAATGGCGATACGAACTTTTTACGAGATGGGTCATTCCGATCAATGTTACCCCGCTGATCAATGAACCCCGGATTACGGTAACACTTTTTGCCAATAAAAATATTACAGTTATAAAAAAAGACATATTAAAACTCAAAATCATCATTACAGCAAAAGAAGGGTTGCTTTTATCACTTATATTCACATTATCACCAAATGTTATCACCCTAATACAGGTCGGACTCGATTATCCGGAGTATCGATTTTTTTTTTCACTCCGGATAATCAAATCCTCCGGATAATCGAATCACTAAGAAAAAAATTGAAATCCTCGATAAAAGAACATAAATATTATCTTTTTTTGTTGTTTTATTTATATGAAGCGGTGGTGTAGTCAAAATTTTTTTCTATGGACAGTAGGGGTCTTCACAAGAAAAAAAAAAAATTTTTTTTGGCCAGCATACACAAAAAAATACTTTTTCAAACCCCCCCTTTTTTAAATACGTTCAAAACTGCTAAACCATTCATATTGTATATTGTAATACCAAATTATATCAGATTTATGCATAAAAGTTGAAAAACAAGAACATCAAAAAATAAATTCCGGATAATCGAGTCTAAAATTCCGGATAATCGAATCCCGGATAATTGAGTCCCCGGATAATCGAGTCTCCGGATAATCGAGTCCGACCTGTAATCGCCATTTTTGTAAATTACTACCATCAATCACACGTTCTACCACTTTCTTTATAAACATTTACACAATCACTTGTTTAAAACATAATGTCATTGCCATTTTTCAATTAATTAGATACTATTTGTTTTTAAATTACCATGTATGTGCATCAATGGCCTGTTCGTTTACGGTATGAGTTTACACGATTTCTAATGGTATACATTGTTAATTAAAACTGTTCAGTTATGTTTCCATAGGAATCTAATAACTTGCTTCAATCTGCTAATAGTTAGAAAATTAATTTACAATCAACTTTATATTTATTTTACAGCAAAGGAAAAAAACGACCGAAGACTTTTGAAACAAAACTACTATCGCTAATTGCAACAATTGGGTCCTAAAATTTTTAATGAAATCTTGTATTTATTTAACAACACGAAAGAGCATGTTACTGCAACTACTTAAGCAATTTTTTCCGTTCAAATAACGGCTATATCATGTTTAAACTTTAATTTAAAAAAATGGGTCCATAAATGAACCTTGACACTTTTGATCATGTTTGACGTTCGCTTAGTCGACAAAAACACCACAGGGGTTTTAGTTTTAACACTGGGGTTGTTCCTAACTGACATTTCGGAAGGGACACGGAAAACAAAATTTACCCAAAATTTGTGTTTAAGCCAAGGGATGTGACAAAATCTAAAGAAACATGAAAACATGTTTTTTTTTACTCAAACCAGCGAAAAACATTAAGAAATTGAGTAAACATGTGTTTTTGGTCTAAACTTAAGCGTTCGACACTAAAATTGGGACAGGGCTTTAGGACCCTATTGGCGAAATAAATAATAGTTATTAGTAAATAGGGGATATTACCTTAGTTTTATTTTCTCACACCAGCTGCTTGTTAGTAGAAGATGATACCGTCGAACGTCTTTTATCCACATGCGATTAGGTATGTAGGACTGTGCTGTTTTCTCTAAGGAATTGGTTCCAACTGAATTGTTCCTCCGAATGTCGCATGTTCTTCAAGTGTAGGTCCATTGAGTTTCTTTTAATTTAGGAAATAGAAAGAAAAAAAGATAAAAAGAAAGTACAAAACAAAACGAAAAGAAAAAAAAACAAATAACCTATTTACGACCGCTTATTTATCTGCAATGGAATAACAAAAATAAAATTAAATCACTGCTCATAAAACGATCTAGTATACAGTATAGTATCGGCTCTTTGATGAAGTTTATCAAAAGTGTTTAAGTTCGAAACACTTCTGACTCGCATCACCAATAGCGCCACTAGTGTGCATCTTTCTCTTCCGATAAAAGATACATTCAAGCCCCAGGACCTGACAGCAATCAAGCTGAACACAAGGTTGTGCCATTGCCCAGGCAGAATGGAGGATTTTTTTTAAGAAGAATCGGAGTTTTCTTAAAGAAATTTCTGAACGAATCTCTTATGGTAACTTGTTGAGGAATTCCTGGCTTAATTTCTGCAGAAAATTCTAAATTCACTGAAAAAATTTCTAGAATACTTTTATGGAATATTTCCGAAAGGATTTCCTCAAAAAACTATGTTTAAATGGAATTTCTGAAGAAATCACTAAGAAACTTCTGATAAAACCACTGTAATCAAGTCCTGAAGAATTATCATAAGAAATCCTGATGGAATCATTGGAAGAACTTCTATTCTTGGAAAATTTTCTGTAGAAAACTCTGAAGAATTTTCTAAAAAAAATTCCTGAAAAATTTGCTAAAGGAATCTTTAAGGAATTTTCGAAGGGAATTTCGAAGGAATCAATGGTAGAAACACGACTGGATGATTTTACTGCGAAAACCATGGTTTAATTTGTGGATGAATTCCTGGTGTCCTAAAGGAATCACTGGTAGTCGCTTCTGATGAAACATCTTTAGGAATTCATGACCTAATTTCTGCAGTAAATTTTGGAGGTATCCCTGGCTAAAAATCTCGAAAAATCCCTGGATGAATTTTTCGACGAATTCCTAAAACAGAAAAACCTTTAGGAAGTTGTTTGGGAATTCTTCAAGGAATCTACTATGTTCATTTCTGAAGTAGTCCCTGATGGATTATTTTAATAAATCCTTAGAAAATCTTGCGGGATCCCTGAAGGAATTTCTGATGGAATTTTGGGTGGAATCTCTTGGGGATTTTTTGGAATAATTCTGTGAAGAATTTTTAAAGAAATCTTATATCTCATTTAGTAATACCTGGTGGGGTTTCTGGATGAATCGCTGAAGGAATTCCTGGAGGAATTTCTGGATGAATTAATGGTGGAATTTTTGGAAGATTTTCTAAAGCAGGAATACATTGAGTAATCGAGCCTTCCTTAGCCGAGAGGCTAGAGTCCACGGCTACAAAGCAAAGCCATGCTGAAGGGGTCTGGGTTCGATTCCCGGTCGATCCAGGATCTTTTCGAAATGGAAATTTCTTTGACTTCCCTGGGCACATATTATGATCGTACCTGCCACACGATATACGAATGCGAAAATGGCAACATTGGCAAAGAAAGCTCTCAGTTAATAACTGTTGGAAGTGCTCATAAGAACACTAAGCTAAGAAGCAGGCTCCGTCGCAGTGGGAACGCAATGCCAGGAAGCAGCAGAAGAAGACCTTGAGTAATTTGCTGAAATTTTTTTGTAGAAATTTCTGGAGTAATTTCTGATGAAACTATCTGGAATTGCTGAAGAAATCTCTTATGTTAACTTCTGACGGAACCCTGAAACAATTTCTCCTGGAATCCATGAAGGATTTTCTGGAGTAGTCCCTGGTCTTGGATACATGCCTAGATGAAACACTGGGAAAATTCGTGGAGTATATTCTGGAATATTTTCTTTGGGCATTCCTAGTATCATTGCAAAGTATAATAATAAATTCCACAATTGCCATCGGTAATACCCTTAGCAGAAATTTTAGATCCAAGTGGGGTAAACTACTTGGTTATTTTCTTGATTTCCTTTGGCATCTTGGAATTTTTTATCGGCCGAATTGTCTCCAATCCTAGTCCCTGTGTACATGTTTCCAATCTTCTATCTTCTATATAAACAAAAATGGAATGGTGTTTGTATGTCAAGAAATAAATCGAGGATGAGTCATCAGATTTACCAGACCCTTTTACAGTTAGGTTCTTGAAGTGCTCCGACGTGTTACTTATTGTGAGCATGAGCATGATTGAACGCCCGCAGCTGCTACTCCGTTATTGCAAGAACAGCTGTACTTACACAAGGAACCAACAGACGCTCCTCGGGATCAGTATCATCCTCAATGTGTAAATACAGGTGCTCTTATTATTATAATAAACAATACCGGCGCCGGCTGCGTCCGAATGCAGGTCAATTTGAGAATGGGAGGGAAATGTTGACGTGTTACTTGCTTTACAGAAGCCGAGGAGTCCACTGCACTTCCACAAGAAAACACTGGGAGTTTGGATATGGGAAAGGATTCGTTTTGGTAAACGATAAATATATGATTCGAAATGAATACGTGAGTAATACACGAATGACCAAACCAGACACGATACTGATTTCGTTGCTCGCTCGTCAGGAGCATACAACAGGTTCAACGTATCAAACTCTACTGACGCGTTTTTTTTTTTTGTTTTTCATCGGCGCATTTCGATTTTTCTTCCGCGCAACGCGAACCGGACACAATGGATCCGGATTCCGTCGCTCGCCCACAAGGAGCATGCAACAGATTCAACGGATCCAACACTACTGACGCGTTTGTTTTTTTTTCACCGGCACACTTCGTTTTTTCTAACGCAAAACGCAAACCGGACACAATGGGTGATATGAATAAAAAACTTTGAACTTTACTACATGTAGCATCTACTCAAAAACAAAATCCACAAAGTTTACTACACTTTTGGAATGAATAAAAAACTTTTCGAACATGTAGTACTTACTACTTTCGAACATGAACAGTGACTGAAGCTGCACGTTAAGAAATTTTCATTCAGAGTGCAGAGTGATTCTGCACGTAAAGAATAATCTATTCAGAGTGACACTTAAAATTAATACAATCATGCATATGAAGAAAATACATGGAATCTAATCGATTACGCGACAATTTGCACAAATCATGAAGGTGCTGTTATTTGACAAGATTTGTAGTGTAATTTTGCGATTAGTCTGGTATTCTCTCTATGTCAATGATTTTATGATGATGGTACATCAAAGAATTTTCTGGGTGGTTTTCGGCCTTCGCCAACGCCGATGATTTTTTAAATACTAGCTTAACATTTATGAAGAGATCTTGAGATTACAGCTATCAAATTAGGAACCACATATTTTCTAGCACCAGTACTGAGATTCTGGTGAAATTGCGGTAGAATTTTGATGCTCCCCGTGTGTTTTCTTAACAGCATGTTGAATTCCAATGTTCTAAGTATTTCTGTGATATTCTCGTTATTTTGGTGGGGTTTCTGATAGTATCCTTGGAATGTCTAGAACTTAGAATGTAGAGATTTTTATGAGAATTGTAGTGATTCCATTGGTAGTCGGTAGAATTCAATGAGGATCTCCCCTAAAACACCAGGGTTCCCTTTGAAATTATTAAAATTCTTAACGATTCCATAAAAAATCCCATTGAAATCTATAAAATATTTACCGACATTCAAAACGTTTATATTAAAGATTTACTTTGAAATTCCAACGGAACTGGAGATCAACGGAATCTTAAAGGTTTTTACAATAATTACAAAGATTGATTTTCGGAATTACAAATATTCACACAATAATTCGCAGGAATCCCTCCGCAATCTCATAGATTCTTACAGAAATATCGTCTCAAAGATACCCACAGAATTCCAAGAGATTTATAATCGGAATCCCATTCCCACCCCAATTCTAGAGTTTTTACCAGATTCCTAATATTTCCGCAATATTCCTAGAATGGTATTTAAATTTTCAGAATTATCATAAAAAATCCGACATTCCTATCGGAATCTCAAAGTTCCTACAGGAATTCCGGAATTCAAAAGGAAATCTGAGATGTCAGAATTTACACGTAAAATTCAGAATTAATTTATCAATATCTGAATTCCTACCGACATCCTAAAATTCCTAGAAAATAACATAATTATCGTAATGCCAGAATTCACACGGATATTACAAATTGCTACTGCCGGTAATCTTACCGGAATCTCAGAATTGGCAGAGCTAAAGTTTTCGTAACCTCGGAATTCCTTTGCAAAACTCAAAATACCTTCCGATATATCAAAACTCATATCGTTTTCCCATGATTTTTACTCAAAAGTAAATTATTCCATTCAATTCCGCAAACTCAAAGCATGTGTAGCAACCTCTGAAGCTAACTACCAGTAGCTTTGTAGTAAATGCTACCTTTATTCATAGCAATGTGTTGTTTGTAGTATGTTCGAAAGGTGTAGAAAGGAAAATGACACAAACATGTTCCACTCGTGTTCCACATATAGCGTTTACTACCGAAAATATAGTAAACTCAACTTTACTACATTTTATTCATACGGCCCAATGGATGCGGATTCCGTCGCTCGCCCACAAGGAGCATGCAACAGATTCAACGGATTCAACACTACTCTGTTCCGACGTGTTACTTATTCTGTACAAAAAGTTGTAGAACTTCACGGGAAATTTAAGAAAAACAGGTTCCTAACAGGTACTGACCCTTTTTAGTAGCATTTTGTTTCACATTATTGAACAGCTTACTTCGGGACAAAATAAGGTTTGTCGGATCAACTAGTGATAAAATACCGGTGTTTGATGAAGATCCACAATAATCGCGTGTCAAATTGCTCAAGCTTGTTCAAGAGCCACTATTCGATTGAAATCGGATGTTTTTTTTTTGCAGCATCGCATTCGCGGAACAATCGAAAATATCCTCCAAATGTTCCGATTGCCTACTCAGTTCTGCACTACCGGGTACCTTCGTTGGTTTGACCACATTTAATCTGAACACTTTTTAATTTGCACGTCGTTCAGATTAAAAATGGTTCAAACGTCATTTAGCTCATGGAACGGAGTAAAGTGAAATGGAACGCTGTGAAACGGAACGCAAAATCAAAACAAAACAGCGAAAGAGGTTACCAGAAACACGATTCTAGGGTGACTAGATGTTCAAATTAAAAATGAACCCCGATGGTTTGCATGAGGTACCGTTCAAACTAGCGGGGGTGCACGGTATACGAGCAGAAATCAGTTGGACGGAGCAAAAGTTGGTCAAACCATCTGAGCGTCTGTGGGCTGCTTAAGGGGCAGCTATCATGATGCATCCTTGGTAATTTTTAATTAATTTTCTGATAATGGAAGGCCCACGCGAAATTTAGAAAATTTGTATAGCCCGTGGTCATTGGACGACTTCTAAATGTTGTGAGTCAAAGTTAATCGTAAGCTTATACAATTATCAAGAAACATGTAGAAACCAATTTCTCATCGTTCCACAATAGAATTAAATAAAAGTACAAAAATTGTGCAGCAATGAGTCATCTGTTTGTAAACAACAGGTACAGGAGCCTGTATGGAATTTCCACATCTGATAACATTCGGTGTGATTGTTTGAAGAAAAACCAAATTCAAGATTATGTGATTCATCAAATTTAAGTATTTTGATTCAAAGGCTACATGATCGCTATATTATGTTTTGTTTTTTTTGTACAGAGGTCGTAGCATTATAGTTCCTCGAACCCGTTAATTTGTTTTCCAAAAACTTTAAATCATTATCACGCAATAACAATCAGGACAACTAGTGTTGCTAGTTTCAAAATATTGAGTAACTACTAACCGCCAGGAGTACTAACAGTCGTACCTTTTTCGAAATCTTATCAGCCCTCTATTTCCTCAGAAAAACCAGTTCGCAACCTCGTGTTCCGCTTATCTGTGTGTACATCTTCACTTGCTACAACGCCTCCATATTCTATCTTTCGTTTGGTTAATAGAGTGCACCATCCCACAATTCGAAACGATGCACAAGTGTAAGGAACCTAGCCATCGCCTGATAAGATTACGCCCGGAACAGCCACAATGTGGTGGTGGTGAGGTTGGGGCGAAATGGCTAACCGGATTTCACCAGCCCAACCGGATCTGGCCTCCCCACAGTACGACGTACGGCAGGCAGTTTGCCAAAAATAGTCCTCCTTAAGCTCACTCCCCGGACAACGAGCCCGAGACACGTTGATTCGTCTCTTCCATTTCCATCGAAACGGCCCGGTAATGATTGTTATTATTATTTATGTACAATTGTAGCGAAAATAACGCGATAATCCTGGATTCTGGGACCGAGAGAGAAAGGTGGCTGATAACAACGAGGGCCGACCCACACTACATTGTTTGCTCCAAGGAAAAACCACCGGAGACAAAGCCCGGTGTGGGATTCGAGCCAATAATGGAATGTTCCTTTCTTCCACAATACTCGTCACGGAGTGGCTGGTGGAAAAATATTGTCACAAAATATAGCATGTATTTCAGTCGTCTAGTAAACAATTGAGAGGAGAGTTGGCAAGACTGAGAATCGCTTCATGGGATATTGGGAATGTAATACCCAAGTACACTAAAACCTCAATTTACGACTTTTTTTTACGCTACCTTAATTTAAGTCACTTTTTTTACGCAGTGCGTAAATTGAGTTTTGACAATTCTGTGGGAAATTATTGACCTCCGGCTGGGGAAAACCGTTGGAAACCCATACAAAATGGGTATTCCCGGAAAGGGCACGATGAGGGGATGACGAAAATCGATGTCTGACGCCATTTTAAAATTCAATTCACCAAAACCTCAATCAACGAAGTCTGTTTTTACGCAAATTCAATTGACGTCACTTGTTTAACGAAGTAAATTCATGAACATCAGTACATTGATCCATTTGCTTATATTAAGGCGAAGAAGCCCGTCATTGAAATTTGTAGTGGGCATCGATTATTGTGGTCAATCCGTCTCACGATTGCGAATTCAAGAAAAACACTAGGTTTTGCACTGACATTGCTGAAAATGTATCAGCATACTTTCTATATGTAAGCGCAAGTAGTGATACTTTCATGAATCAATATTACTTTAGATGACTGAGTTTTATCACTTTGAAATTGCAATCTGAAAAATCAACAAGGCTATCAAAATGAATGACGGGCTACTTAGCCTTAAGAGTTTAGATTTTATGCTATAAATAAGTATCATCAATGTACAACTACTTATGTTTGTAGATACTCAGGCCTATATATCGTGGAGTCCTCGGAAGTACAAAAATATCGACATAACTCAATACAACACTTCGTTTGCTAATATGGACAGTAAGAGGCCTTTGCAATATTGAAGAACTATTTATTGTTGATTGGTTACGCTTGTGAATCCTAATGCCCATATTCGATAGAGATCTTAGAGGACCAAGGACATCCGCACACATTCATACAATACAGTCAGCACAATGTCCCGATTTTGTCAGCCCCATGCTGCATTTAGGGTTGACAAAATTGGGAAAGAGCTTAAATCGGGAAATTTTTTTTCGACAGGTTTCAAGTTTTATTTTAACCTAGGACTTTGCTCTATGATTTCGTTAATATAAACATTGTTTTTTACTCCCATTTTCTATGTACCGTAATCCAAGGTAACATTGATGAGTTTCTTGGACAATCATTCAAAATTTCAAAATTTCTGTCTTTAGATGATTGTATGAACGTGGACAAGGTCATAATTGACTTTATGCACCCAATATTGCCAGTATAGACGTGTTTGCTTTGATAAAATTTATATAAATTTTAGGCTAACAAAATCGGGCAAAAAAGGATGCTAAAATTGGGGGTAGATAAAATCGGGGGTAGACAAAATCGGATCATAAAGGGTGCTAATTAGACTGATGCAAATTTTGAAGTTTTTGCTCCCCTAAGCTTAAACGGTGTCAATTATGATGAAAATCATTCTCCCAAAATTTGAAGTGATTTGGAAGAAATTTGGTTGTGCACACGCCATTTGAAGTTTATATGGAAATTACTATGGAAAAGCCAAACCTGTTGTGTTCAGTCCTTTAACTGCTCGTCATAATAATATATGAAAAAGCGAACATACTCTTCCGATGTAAAATCTTCCCAGCTACAACTTTGCCGAAGACCAAATTTTGTTGGGAAGTAAGGATAATTTGTTATTATTGATTCCAAAGTCTAAACCATGCTGAGATGATCATTCAATTACTTTCAGAGCAACACTGCTTTTTTGCTGTAGAACATAGTAGCCTGGATTACTTTGATCTATTCTTCCCGCCAGGAGCACCACTGTTGCCTGCCGAATAGTTGGTGCAGCTTATTGAAGGCAAACCTACTTTATGATGATGAATAACAATTTTTCCTGACGTCCAATCAAAATGTGGCCTTCGGCAAAGTTGTAGCTGGAAGAATTTCACATGAGAGAAGTGTGTTCACTTTTCCATAAAATATTATGACGAAGAGATAGAGGGCTGAACACAAAAGGTTGGCGTTTTCCATAGTAATCTCCATATAAACTTCAAATGGCGTGTGCACAGTCAAATTTCTTCTAAATCATTTCATATTTTGGGATGATGCTTTTTACCATAATTTTAATCGTTTAAGCATAGGGGAGCAAAAATTTCGAAATTTGCATCACTCTAGTGCTAATATTGGGGGTAGATAAAATTGGGGGTAGACAAAATCGGAGGCTGACAAAATCGAGTCATTACTGTACACCGTTTACCCACAAGAATGGTAAGGGGTATTTGGAGCATTTGAAAACTATCTTCTAATCACTTATTATGGCCGTAGATCCAAAGGCTTTTTTTTCAATGGAGTCCTTGGAGCACCAAAAACATTCGTATAAATCAAAAAAATATTTCGTTGTCTTAAATGAATGGTTGAGAGACTGTGCTATATTAAAAAATTATCCATAGACCATTGATTACGTTTGTAGATTCAAAGGCCTATATTTAATGAAGTTCTTGGAGGACCTTGGATATCGGTACAAATTATAACAATACTCATTTTACTGCTACAATATAGATAAGGACCTTTGCCATATCATAAAAGCATCTATTGATACTTGGTTACGCTTGTAGATCCTAAAACCTATATTTGATATAGATCTTGGAAGACCTAGGACATCCACACAAATTAATACAATACACTGTTTGCTCATATGAATGGTTAGGGGCCTGTGGAGTATTTGAAAACTAACCTCTAATGTCCTATTACGGTCGTAGATCCCAAGGCCTATATTCAATGAAGTCCTTGGAGGACCTAGGACATCGGCACAAATTATAAAAATACTCATTTACTACTATGAATAGACCTGTGCCATATCAAAAAAACATCAAAGGATCGCTAAATATGCCAGTACATTGCAGGTATATATTCCAGGAAGTTTTTGGATCAACTTGAACTTTATTACCAAAACTTGGATCTGACAATACAAACGCTTCTTAGAAATATAACAATCTTCTTGGGTCCAGTCTTGTGAGATATTCTTCTACATAAAAATGATAAATTGATCTCCGTTAACTCATGTAGAGTCATACGCCCAAACTCCAAAGAGTTCTTGGAAGACCTTAACTTGCACACATTTTGGCCTGATTTAGAACCCAATGTATTAATAATATGTTAATGGTGCTAAAAGAGCATATTTTTTTTTTCTAAATAGTATAAATTAATTTCATACAAGTAGACTCTAAACGGCACAACCTCGTTTTACGAACTGAGCTCCCTCGTTTTAAGCACTGATTCAATTTACGCACCAACTCAATTTACGCACCAACTCAATTTACGCACCCCCGATTTAGTTCGTAAATTGAGGTTATAGTGTAACACATTTTGTCATAAATGTGGTCAAAATACACCTTTCATACATCACCGCTGTTTTGGTTCGAATGTACAATACCAAATTTCATACACCTTTATAACCGAAAAAGCGCAGACGATGAAAGTTTTAAAACATCTTTCATAGTCCAATTGTATGTTTTACAATACCTATTTCATACTTCACATAGTATTCTGATTTGCTATATCAAAGTTATATCATACATCATAATAACCAAGAAGTTGTAATCAAGTTATCAAGACATAATGTGTCGTATAAGAATACATGTGCACATAGTGTATTAGATATTTTAATTGTTTTGACAGCTCAAAAAACAAAAACAAATAAGACTAATCATTGACTTCAAGTGGTACAAATAGCGTGAGGAAAAGCAAATACCTTGCTGTATGAAACTTAGCTTGGATTTTTTGTTATATCAAATTACGAGTTTCAAAATATAAAGTAATATTTGTGCACGTATGCTGCCGTGAATCGCAAGTCAGTCCCATCTGCATTTTCGTCAAACTTGAGTTGAGTTCAGTTTTCAACATATCTTCCAATGCTCCTTCAGTTACCCTAATGAGATAAAAAGATTTGTTGGAAAAAGTAGGAAAAAAAACAGCAAGTCAAATTGTCCCATTATGAAAAGTAACCGCATGTCAGTCCCACTACAGATATCCGCACCATGTAACACAAAAATGAACCGTGTTTTGGTCATCTTTATATTTTTTTCAGAAAGTTTTTGGTGTGAATAGCAAATTATGAAAGTTGCATTTAGATTTGAACATGGTCCAATCTTCTGGAATTTCTTGAATATTCGTATGGAAAACGAGTTTGGAAACTTCACACCCCATTTTCTCAATGCCTACTTTTTACAGATGGGACTGACTTGCGATTCACGGCAGTATGGTGTATGTTTTTTATGTGCCGTTTTAGATTTCTGGTGTAACTAAGTGTTGTACCCCTTGTTTATTGAAGCGCCATTTAAAAGATGCGGAATTGCATCTTATGATCAGTGCAATTTATCCGATTGTGTGATTTTTTTTTCTTTGGATGAACAAGCGATAAACATGGCGGATTCAATCAAATGCCAACAGGGTAGGTAAAAACTCTTCGTAATATTTATTGGATTAGATACCTAAAAAAATCAATTGTTTGATATGTTTTGATTCAATAGAATGTAGTATTCGAAAGACATCAAAAGTTTAAGCCGGGTCGAACACATTCCTTACCTTCCGTACTGAAAACCGTAATTCAGCTATATGTAAATCGCTTGCAATGAAAGTTCTACAGTTATTGATTTTTCTGATGGGTGCTGTAACGTGGCATGGCTTTGGAAAGATGCCTGGAAGCAATTTTGTGTATGAATGAAAATTTTAATTACGTATCGAGTACGTGTTCAAAACAACAAATAAAAATGTCAAATATCGTTGTTGATGTGTAACGAGCATTGAAAAAAATACATCTGACGAAATTTCATTTGCGCACTATTTTCGTGTATATTTTCAATCATTTCTATCCTCCGCTTGCATTAACTACCAATTGACTTAATTGTTCGCCATAGGTTTTGTTTTGCTTCAAGTTTCTGCATCCATCTTCGAAGAGAAACTGAGTTGTCAAAGAGACATATGCTAAATATGTTTTTCGTTTGACATTAAAAACATAATTATAACATCTCTATCAAAACAATGAAACAAATTTGTACGAAATATGTATTCAAAAGCAACTTTATAACTAAATTTCCATCAACTGAAGTTTAGTAATGATGAGTGCTTTATATAAGTAATATATACATTTGTCATTCAGGAGTATAACATAAACACTGTTTCTGAGTTTGCCGAAGAGATATGTTCTTGTAAAACTTCGCCAGAACGGTTTTAAAACAGAAGATGTATTGGATTTTACCTTTAACATCTGATTATAACATCATTCTCGAATAACTGACCGAGAAGATATTTTCTGTGTTACTTGGGATATGGTCATGATCAGAATCGAAATTCAGCGTGAGTATTCAGTCGGCTACACAGGTAATTAGAGCCGATTAAGACCAAATCAATTGTAGAATGGTTTCTAGAAGTGTAAAACAAGTAGGGCTATCAGGGTATTGAATTGAGAAATATCATGAAGAGCACTCATCAAATGAAATTCTGCCGTTGGAATTGTTTGCAAATTATTCTGAGAGCAATGTTTGGCATTAAAGCCATCAATGACAAAACAATTGACTTATTACTAATCAATTTTTGTAATTCACTTTGAAGCTGTAATTTAAATAGGCAGCTATGAAAATATATTTTTGCCATTCCGTTGCAAATCAATCAACTTTTCATTGAGAAGTTGATCAATATAACGGCCTACTTTTCCTATTAAAAGAAACAGGTGCTGAAAAGTAGCACTTTTCAGTACTGTTTTGGTAGGCATCAACCGAATAACCTAGTGTCCCAGTCTTTTCATGCCATGCTTCTTCTGCGCGGCGTGTGAGTCAAGACTAGTCGTTCTCAGCTAGGGTGACGTGAGGCGACTAATGTTAATCAAATGGAAGCGAGTCGACACCTCACCGACTCATCTTGCGTTACATGCCGCACAGAAGAAATACAATTGCATCTGATTCTTGAGTTTATTCTACGTCTGGCGTGAGGTGTGAATTGTCGGTGTCCTGTAGCGAGGTGATAAGTCTCGACTCGAGCGAAATGAAATGGAAAGGTTCACACGGCGTGTCACTTCACTAGAGTCTACATTCGCGTTCAGGCTTCAACACAGGTTGGCGGTTTTGATGCGGGATCGGATCGTCCAGCATTTGCAGTCAGCTGCTGTTTGTTCCTTCTTACCTGTTCATTCCTCTAATAGGGAATATAGATCTGCATGGTACCGATGGAAGCGAGAAAATTTGTGACATTGTACTACTGTGTCATAGCCTACGTGATTGAAACTACGCATGGCTGTATGCCCATGTGGGTTCTCTTGAAATGATTGTTTGTGCTTCTAGAGTCAATCCAGTTGAAACGGCATTTTTCGAAATAGCAAAAAATGTTGTATGCAACTCGTTTGCAACTTGTTGCCTAAATAACTATTACCAAGCTGTGTTTCAACAGAAACACCAAAATTTGTAAAACTTTGATTTCAAGTGACAAAATAAGCTGATGTTTTATACACCTACAAACGATGATATCAACTCCACCACATGATCCATCAAGTCGATCATTACGATGAACAAACAAGTTTGAATCTCTTTTGAGTTTTGATCCAGGTTTAAAATCAGTTTCAGTAATAACTATTATGTTATTAGCTGTTAGAAAATTAAACATCCAATCCTCTTTCAATTAGACTTATAAGTTAAATTTTACACCAACTTTTACTGCTACAGCCATAGTCGTGGTTTTGAACATTGCATCAATTAATGATTCAATTGTTCAGTTAAAAGTTAAAATCAAAGAGAGACGTGTTACTAGAAGGAGGTACATTTTCTGTTGATTTTCCATTGGGATTTTGCGTTGATGAAGAGACGAAAAAGAAGTTATCTGCGACAGCATTGGCAAAGGAATTTCCTTGGGTATTTTCATTCGAAATTCAAAGATTCGAACGGATATCCGATGGAAGCAAATATGCTTGTGAATAAGCATGATTATTAAGCAAGCGTTCGTTGACTGAAAAATGAGAGCTATACTTCTATATTAGTCGATTAGTGAAAAACTTGACGATACCTATTTTCTTGTAATGAAGCTTTCTCACATACACGCCGTGCTCATTATCAAACACTCTCATCCCCCGGCCAGTTGTGAAAGCGATCGATGGTCCTGGCACGACGTGGGCGCGTGACTTCATTGCTAGCGCTGTGGACGGACGTCATCGAAGAAGAACCGTATCATCAACCCTGGCATTTCCCACTCGGCGTCGTCGTCGTCGTCATCATCACGAAAGGATCTGAACGCCCACACGTGCCAACCGGAAAAAGGCACCGGCCGGGTTTACGGAACGGAAGCCTACGCACGGAAAAAGGTCGAGCTCTGAACTTCAAACCAACACCAACACTGAAGCGTGCGAAAAAGCTGAATGAATGTACCGGTATGAGTTGGCGAGCATGCGCAGTCCCATGGCCATGTCCTTTTGGTCCTTTTCAGTGAGAGGTGTGGGACGACAGGGAGATGACGTCATTCGGCCTCGTCGGGGTTCGACCTTCACATTGGACTGGCGTCACAGTCATGGTCGTTTCTCCGGTTCGGCGATTCCTCGGCGAGATCCGAGTTTCATTCACCGGTGTGTGATTCCGACCGACAAAAAAGAGCTTTTCTCCCATTGACGCAAATACGCTGGCTCACGTTCCATTAAGGGGACTTTTTTGTTAGCTTTGCGCTCGGATGTATTCTGCCAGTTCCTTAGAACGGATGGATGGGACGGAAACATGGGCGGCACTGGGAATTTGCTTGCACCGATTGCAAATCGATTCCGGTATGATTTATTGTTGTCTACAATTGCGATGCACAGTAAATCGAGTAAAATTCCTTTTATTCCATTCTAGCGGTCTTGCTCGGAAATTCATATGATGTCAAGCTGAAGTACTGACTGAAAATAACTGTGGAATCATAACATAGGTCCCCTTTCTCTTCCCAGTAGACTGAGACCGAAAAAAATCACAAAATTTGTATAAAACGTTCACTTTGGTCGAGCCAGCTCTCTCCTTAAAAAGTCTTATAGTCTTCACTATGTTGATTGTTTTTTTATTCCTTAACAACTTGAAAGTAAAATTTCTCAATTGGATTCCGGCTCCCATCCCTTTTGGAATTTTCTAAAATTATGATATAAAAACATCAGAAGACAAATCCGGCATTGAAAGAGGAAAACAAATTATTACTAACTAACTGTGGTAAAGTTCAAAAACTGGGAGACTGATTTGGAAGAAGTGAGAAATAATATTGAAAAAACCAAAAATATGATGATCCTTGACAGTGATGGAATTACATCATCATCAAGAAACTTCCAGAAGCTAACGATTCTTGGTTGATATGTAACGAATGCTTCAGGTTCAAGACCAGCAGCATCTTGAGCGCCACTCACCAAAAGTGAGGCTGCTAAGGTTGTTAATGGCCCGGCAAAGGCTCCTATCTAGGATGGGTTGCATATCTCCCTAAAACACCGGTCACACCTAGCTAACCACAAGGTTGACTTCAAAGTGTCCCCAACTGAACTAATCAAGTTCGAAGTCGAGTCTAGTACACGACACTAAAGACGGCCTTACAGTTGAGATCGAAATACGCGTATCTGTCAAAGCATACAAACTCTAGTGGAATTAACTGGTATAGTACTAAATTAATTATTGTATGTTTTTTTGGTAATTCAAATTGTATAACTCGTCAACCTTCGTATTTGGGTCGGCCTGGCGTTTTCAAATCCTGTTTATTGCAGTTCAGCCAGGTCCGTCCCACTCGGGCTCAAATTGGGTACCACTTCTAGTACTGCATTAGGTCCCTCGGTAGTGTAAAAGGTACCCAAGTTTGACAGATCGCAGTACACTTTTCACGGCATTCTAGATTACCTTTTGAGCCATAACATTTTTGGCAACTTCAAGGGACATGGAGGTCTTTAATTTGTCTTTGGTTCAGCTACCAGCTTTTTACGCTAGCTATAAAACTGCAGGGGGTGATTCGATTTTGACATTTCTTGCTACAGATTTTATGGTTTGGTCTTAGTAGGCAATGATTTCAAATTGTTTATTTAACTGTCAAATATTTTCACTATATCTATTTTCTGCTACGATTTCTTTGTTCTGCCTGGATTATTAGTAATTTAATTCTTGTTTTACCGTTTTAGGCACCGTAGGACCACAAATTTATGAATGCAAACAGTAGCTTCACCAAACCAATGGAAATTTCAATTGTTCTTGAAGGATTATGATCGAAAATAACATGGTATCATTTAGTAGATTTGCGGCTCGGCTGTTCTGTATTTTTCTGAGAAAGCGCAGGATCAGAAAAAGAGATCGCCTACAGTTTATAATCCATGTAAAGAGTGGGGTGATACAAGATGTTCATTGATTTTTTTTTATAAAGTACTAGGCTGTAAATGACCAGCGCCAGCGTTATGCTGACGTATTGGTTCAACCATTCCCATCTGCGAATTGCTTGGGCATGGACTTGTTCTAACATTATATTCAACATTTGTGGGATGACAATTTATGTATTGGGGTAGATTATAGATTTTAGTACGTTCTGTTGTTACGACTCAGTAAACGCACCAACATCACAAAAGCAATGATTCCGAGGTCAAGAATCGCGACGATCGTTCTTCAAAGTTCCCCTTAATTTTCAGTTCGTTTATTGGTTCACTGAGTTCTTCCAGTAGAAATGAAGAAAATGACACATGCACATGTATCTATGAAGAAATTATTTCTACTTATATTTCAACACCATGGGAATACTGATAGTAATGACACATTTTCTCCAGCATCAATCCGGACCATTAAATTATGTTTGCCAACCTAAAATAATCAGAACATTAGAATAAAATAGGAAATTTATAGTTTATCGATACCTCGATCGATACCCATTTCGTAAAAACAAGACTGCAAATTTTTGACATTCCTTTATCAACATTAACAATTTTAAAGTCCAAGAAGCTTACTTAGATCCAACTATAAAAATTATAGTATAGGCAAGAAATGTCAGAAAGGGGTGATACAAAATTTATAGCTAGCCAGCGTAAAAAGCTGGATACATAGACCTAAACTTACTTGAAAGTGACGTCACCGAAATTGGTGTACAAATAAAATTTCTGACCTTTCTATCAGCAAACCTGCCGACGGTAAGCTGTATCCCAGAAATCCTCCGATCCACTGCACAATGCTTCCAAGGGCCTAAATTCGTGATCGAAAATGTTATTCTTGGTTGGTTTTAGAGGTACACTCTTAAAAATAATGAACATTACGAGTGACGTAAACCTATTTGCAATTGAATATTTTGCAACTTAAACTAAGATATGACTTAAAATTTTGTTTCAGTTGACGTAGTTTAACATTTCAATGTATAATAACCTACTTTTACACCATGTTAAAAAGTAAACGACAACGCTTTGAATCTAGGTATTTCAAGCCGCAAAAATTTACATGAGGCTTATTTTTCTATTAATTAACACGTAAATTTACATGATAATAAACTTGTCTGACGATAGCATGCAAACCAGCAAGTCTGTTTTCAAACATGGCCGGTACATCGTGAGTTATTTCGGTCGCAATCGATAAATTTGTGAGAAGTTTTGATTTGCTGGGAATTGAAAAATAAAATGATTTCTGCAATTAGTCGATGGAGTATGATACATGATTATAAGCAGTGCGGTAGTGATTGCGTTGATGGGGTGCTCCGAATGCTACCCAAAAATAAAGTGCCTTTGTGAAATTATTTTAGTTCAGGTGTCACAATTTCAATGACACGGGTAGTTAATTGTTGAAAATCTACCCTAGTGATTGTTGCGACATAAAACACATGATTAAAGTGTAGCTATCTGTATTAAAAATGACTAAATTGGGCGGATTCAAATGGATTGTGTGTTCCCTATATGTGGCCAATTCTGTGAAATGAAAATTTGTGTGGTGTTCTCAATTTCTATCCGGTGGTCGAAGACATTAGTGCGGTTCTGAAAGATAATCTCGCTGATGGATAGTAAATATGCAGTACAATATATTTACCCAACCTCATAGAGACAAATGATGTGATTAGACGGTAAGTGTTTCTATATTCTGCGCTAATTCGCCTCGAAAATTACAAAATTGCGAAAGAAAACACACGGCATGAAGTGAAATCTATAGGGATTTACTTTTACATCATCACGTGAAAGTAAGTCCTCTTATATTTTACGTCATGTCGTGTGTGTTTTTTTTTTTTGGGTTGTTGGTCTCGTGTAATTTTCAGAAAGGATGTAAATTTGAGTCAAGCTTCTCGCTTCTTTTATGTGCATCTATAAAGACTTAAAGTTACATGAAATTTTCGAAGAGTGTATGGTGTCTTGAGAGAAGTTGTTCAGGATGTTGAAATTCTTTCTAGGATTTTCTTAATAATCTGCTAAGTTAACTGAAAAAAATACATTTGAATCTCTGGATAATGTCCTATAACTCCGAAAACAATCCCTGAGAAAAAATTATGTGTACATGATCGAACTGTAATAATTGCTGTAGTATTAATTGGTGTTGAACCTTGAATGAAGTTGTGAAGAATCCATGATGATATGGAAATTTTTGTGGCAATAATATGTACTTTGATAAAATGCTGGAAGAGTACTGGAGGAATTCCGAGAAATTTATCTCGGAATTTCTCCAGTATTCTTCCAGCATTTCATCAAAGTACATATTATTGCTACAAAAATTTCCATTTCCTCATGGATTCATGGATAAATTTCTGGAGAAACTTACTTCCCAGTCAGACTAAAGCCTGGGACGTCTCCATTCGACTCGGTCCATGGCTGCCCGTCGCCAGCCACGCATTTTGCGAAGGGTCCGCAGATCGTCCTCAATTTGATCGATCTATCTTAACCGCTGCGCAACACGCTGTCTTGTGCCAGTCGGATTGTTTTCAAGAACCATTTTCACCGGGTTGCTATCCGACATTCTGGTGACATGCCCGGCCCACCGAAACCACTCAATTTTTGCGAGATGGACGATGGTTGGTTCCCCCAAGCGGCTCGTGTAATTCATGGTTCATCCGCCTTCTCCACATTCCGTCTTCCACCTGCACTCTACAGTAGATGATCCGCAACACCTTCCGTTCGAAAACACCAAGGGCGCGTTGATCCTCAGCACGTAAGGTCCATGTTTCATGCCCATAGAGGAGTACCGGTATAATCAGCGTCTCATAGATGGCGATGGCGATCTTTGATCGATCGAAAAGTTCTGCTCCGGCCAAAGTAGGCACGACTTACAGCAACGATGCGTCTCTGGATTTCTCTGCTGGTGTCGTTGTCGGCGGTCACCAGGGGATTTTTTTTATTACCGTACGGGTTTGGGCCGAAGGGTCTCAGATTTTCATGAAACTTTTTCCACAGGCAGGGCTCATGGATATATGAATAAAAAAAATTGAGAAAAATTCAGGGTCGCCTATTTTTCCGGAAAACTCAGGTGGAATTTTTTTGTTTTCCCTTGACACTACTTACTTTGAAAAATCATAACTCAAGAACGAAGCATCGTAGAAACAAAGTTTTTATATGAAAATTTAAGCATTTTTTCTCAAAAATCCAAAAAAATATGAACTGGAAAAAATTTTCCACCGTTGGGAAAATTTGTAAAGAAAAGCCGAAAAAACTATGCCCGAACTCGTGGAAAATTTTCAAAAAAATATTTTCGAGAAGGTAAATTACCTATAAGCTTTAATCACTGAAATTTTTGGAATGCACTTTTTTTTCGTTTTTGAGTTATGGCCAATTTTGTGAAAAATGTCCAGATGTGCCATATAAGACTTTTCTTTGAAAAATCATTACTCAAGAACGAAACATTGTAGAATCAAGACTCAAGACTCATCATGACTTGTCGAACCGGATTCAAATTATCTCAAAAATATGAAATTTTTGAAATGGAATCAGTTTCCCAGGACATTTTTCACTGTTTACGAAAACAAATAATGAAAACCCGATTAGCTATTCCAGCTTTCAAACAAAGTATATTTGAAAAGAGCGATCAATAAGATCCAATCCTACAATATTTTTCAATACGCTCATTTTTCGTTCCTAAAACATGATCAAATATTGCTAGGATGAGCTGTTTGAACCATATATTTACAAATTTATAAGTTCATAAACAAAATTTCTTAAGAACGAAACTACATAGAAACAAAGTTTTCTTCAATCAGAATGTAGGCAATTTTTTCCTGTTAGGTAACTACAAAATTGACAGTTAAATAAATGGGTAGACAATATGACAAATAGGTATTTACCAATTCAAGTTTAAAGCGTTGAAATGGCTTGAGAATCATAAGTTTACCAAAAACTAACAAAGAGCAGTGAGAAAGTGCAAGTGTTGTCTATCAGCTGTATATTCCTCGTTATTAATTTTTGGAAAGTGAAAAAAGTTTTCCCGAAGCTGTTGAAATGGACAAAGTTCAATATTACGAATACAATTCTTTATGCTGTAACCCCTTCGGACTGGACGGCCACAAATCAGTAAGGACAAATCTACGATCGATCAGCCAAGGCCTCATCAGTAAGCTTCATTCGAATGGAGTTCGGTGGATTACGGAAAAGATGAAAATTTGCGTGAAGTGCTCCATTACCGGTGACCAGAAGGCTCTCGTAACGGATCTTCCAGAAGCAATGGCGTTTGAGGAACAAGTTTCACCACTATCTTCGTTGGCGTCGCCAAAGGGAACTTCTTCCTCGGGTGAGTCAGTTGGTTCAATGAATAATGTACAAAAAATACAAGAGCTTGCTAAATTATTGGAAATTTCTTTTCAAGTAAAATCTTCACGTTTGGATGCTTCTAGTAGTAACTATTGCAATGCTTCTATGGACGAAATGTTCAATCAAATTTTGAGTAAAATAAAGACTTGGTTTCCGCCTAATATCGTCGATGTTACAGAGGATTTTAATTCCGTTTTATTAAATTTGAACTCAGCTGTTACAAAAGCCGAACCTGACAAGCAAATTGAACTTCTAAAATTACTTCCTAGGAATTGGTCATATGCCAAAGTTAAAGCTCATTTTGACGTGTCTCAACACGTTATAACTGAATCAAAAAATACAATTTAGGGATTCAACCACTTTCAAAAGTAGGACGACCCTCGCATGGATCAGATGTCCAAGACATAGTTTCAAATTTTTACCTAAGGGATGATATCAGTCGGCCATTTCCTGGCTTGAAAGATACCATATCTATTAAGTTACCCAATGGAGTGCGCCAAAATGTTCAAAAACGCCATTTGCTTGACTCTTTGGATACTTTATATAAACAATATTTGGAAACCTGTAAGAGTGAACAGGAATCTGTCTCATTCACATCGTTCTGGAAACTTAAACCAAAACAATGTGTTTATACAAAGGATTCATCGGCCATGAATGTTTGTGTTTGCATGATACATGAAAAAAAACTAATTGCTTTGAAGTTCATAACACAGAAAAAAAACTTAACACCTTTTTGACTAGTCAAATGATATGTCCAGATAGTACAGATGATTGTTACTTGAGGTCCTGTGAGGATTGTAAATTAAAGAAATTAGATTTTGTTGCCAATCGCTTAGATGAAAACAACGTTGAAGAAGTTAAGTATTGTTTTGGGATTATTTCTCCTCGTTGTGAAATTATCAACAAAGAGGAAAATGTAAATGATTTTATAGAAAACTTGAAAAATCTCACAGAGAAGTTTCTTGTGCATCAATTCAAAGTAGATAAACAAAATAAATTTATAAGAGCTAAAAAGGAATCACTAGTTGAAAACAAAGAAAAAATGTGCCAAATGGATTTCGCGGAAAATTATTCGTGCGTGATACAAGATTCTAGGGCTGTGCAAATATCGATATTATCGATAATATCGATATTATCGGCTCGATTTTATCGATACGATATCCGATATTTGCCGACCCGATATTTTCCGATATCGATAAAACTATTGTCCGTCCGATAATTAGGACAACACTCAATGATTTTGTTAAAACTAGTTTAACGGAATTTTAGATATCCGTTAAATGTAACATACCATAATTACAAAATTCAAATATTTCACTTCATAATACAACAGTTTGTGTCTAATGAAGCCAGAATAGTCGATATTGCTTGAAAATCCCTTTATTTAAAATTATCGGGTATCGGTTCGATACCGATAATGTCAAATCCGATATATCGCCGATACCGATATTTAATCAATTGGATATCGCCGATATCGATAAATCGTCCTTGTGCACAGCCTTACAAGATTCTATTCAAAGCCATTACTTTGTACGACCTCAAGTAACAATACATCCATTTGTAGTTTATTACAAAGACAAATCTTCGATCAAAGTCTTAAATTTTGTTGTAATTGCTGACATAAAAAAGCATAACACGACATCAGTTTATGCTTTTCAAACAAAACTATTTTCAAGATTGAAAAATAAATTTCCTGAGCTTGAAAAAATCATTTATCTTTCTGATGGTTGCGGAGAGCAGTACAAAAATAAATTAAATTTCAAAAATGTATGCAACCAATGTATGCAAAAATGTATGCAAAAATGATTTTAAAGTTAGAGCAGAATGGCACTTTTTCCCAACCTCACATGGAAAAGGTCCATGTGATGGTATCGGTGGCAATATTAAGCGAATGGCTAGAGATGCTAGTATTAGAAAGTCAGCGGAAATTAATAACGCCAAACAATTTTTTGACTGGGCTGTGTCGCAAAAGGTGAAAGACCAATTTAAAAAAGATTGGGAATTCATCTATGCAACTGAAAATGACTATTCAGAGGCTGAAAAATTACTTCAGGAGAGATTTTCTAACCTTGATCCAATTCCTGGAACAAAAAAATATCATTCATTTATTCCAAAAGACGAACGAAGCATTTTTGCGAGTGAATTCTCAGATGCCCATGAAAACCAAGAAAATACAGCATGCTTTGTTCTTAATACTACAAAGAAACGAAAATCTTCTGGTGGTAGCAACCAAAGGCAATCTTCCCGGTTGAAAAAATAGATAGTTTTAAGATAAAATGTAAGTTATGTACTGAATAATTGAATAAATAAAATTAAAGAAAAATATAAAAAGAATCTTATTTGTTCCATAGAAAAGAAAGAATCCCTTGGAATGGAAAAGAAACAGTTTTTTAAGCTTTGCTTAGCGGTGTAATGTTTCATGAAAAATATAATCTTATCCGACTTATACTTCATTAAAACCAATCCCATATAGTTTCTTGCAGATCTTTTAGGAAATTTGCAATTGCTTTGATAAAAAACCTTGTTTTTCTGATGCTTCGATTGAAATATGGGTTTTCAAAGAAAAGGCTAATATGGTCATTTTTCACAAAATTGACCATAACTCAAGAACAAAAAAAAGTACATCCTAAAAGTTACTAGAATTGTAGTTTATAAAGTTTCCTTCTCAAAAATATTTTAAAATAAATTTCCGCGAGTTCGGGCATAGATTTTCCAGCTTTTCTTTATGAATTTCCCTAACGGTGAAAAATTTTGTGGAAAATTGTTTCCAGTTCATATTTTTTTGGATTTCTGAGAAAATTTGCTTAAATTTTCATATAAAAACTTTGTTTCTACAATGTTTCGTTCTTGAGTTATGATTTTTCAAAGAAAAGTCTTATATGGCACATGTGGACATTTTTCACAAAATTGGTCATAACTCAAAAACGAAAAAAAGGGCATTCCAAAAATTTCAGTGATTAAAGCTTATAAAATTACCTTCTCGAAAATATTTTTTTGAAAATTTTCCACGAGTTCGGGCATAGTTTTTCCGGCTTTTCTTTACGAATTTTCCCAACGGTAGAAAATTTTGTGGAAAACTTTTGCCAGTTCATTTTTTTTTTTTTGATTTTTGAGAAAATTTGCTTAAATTTTCATATAAAAACTTTGTTTCTACGATGCTTCGTTCTTGAGTTATGATTTTTCAAAGTAAGTAGTGTCAAGGGAAAACAAAAAATTTCCACCTGAGTTTTCCGGAAAAATAGGCGACCCTGAATTTTTCTCAATTTTTTTTTATTCATATATCCATGAGCCCTGCCTGTGGAAAAAGTTTCATGAAAATCTGAGACCCTTCGGCCCAATTTGTGCGATAATAAAAAACAATCCCCAGTGCGCAGCTATTCAGCAAGACCAAGCTGAGGGTCGTGGGTTCGAATCCCACCGGTCGAGGATCTTTTAGGGTTGGAAATTTTCTCGACTTCCCTGGGCATAGAGTATCTTCGTACCTGCCACACGATATACGCATGCAAAAATGGTCATTGGCACAGTAAGCTCTCAGTTAATAACTGTGAAAGTGCTCATAAGAACAGCTGAGAAGCAGGCTCTGTCCCAATTGGGACGTAATGCCAGAAAGAAGAAGAAGAAGACCAGCAGCTTTATTTTTTACCGCAAAACAAATATTCAAATCGCTATAACTTTTTAGTTTCTCAATATTTTGGCACATTTTTTTCACAAGTTCTCAAAAATCTCTTCTAATTTAAGAATCCGTGTCGATAATAATCATCGATGATATCCGATATTTAATGGGGGGGATCGACATTCTCCATATAAAAGGTCATTTTGTTTTACGTCAATTAAAAAAAAAAACAAAATGTGGACTATGCAATGCCTTGTAATAAGCAGCCACTCTGAAAACATCATACAAATCGGTTATATCGGCTTGGTTATATCTGAAAATTACGGAAGGAAGAGTCTCGGATATTGCGACGAATTATATATTAGATATGAAGAATAGGTTATTATACGGAGGAGGTTTGTCAACTGCTGTTTCGCGTAGAAGATTGTAAATATCTCAGCAATAATCAAATGAGCTGTGACAACAAGGTTAGATTATGAATAGTTTTACTAAGAGTTCAGACTGGTAGCTTAGCTTAGCTTAGCTTAGACTGACTACACATATCAATGGTTGCTATTCCGTGATTGACCGAAGTCAGTGAAAATGCACAAAGAATCAACTAGAAGTTCAGCTGGGATTGGCCATAATCTCCTTCAGTGTGCATAATTCAGTGCCTCTATTTATACAGGGTCAATAACGGCGCCGGCCACGTCCTTGCAGTCAGGTGGGATTGGGGGAAGGAATGTTAGTGTGTAACCTTTGCTACTTGGAGACCGTGTTTGCCTCTGCATCTCCACAAAGGTTACTGGGAGGGATGTTTGTTGATGGGGAGGATCGTTGGGTCACAGGATTCACTTTGATAAGCGATTAGACCATGATAAATAATTATTTGTGGGATATAGACATGAGTATATGTTAATATAATATTTTCATTTTCATTTGATATGAACAATTTCTATGTAGAGGAAAATTATGCCGACACTTGAGGTGACAAACCATTCAAAGTTTGTTGAACAAATGTAACATTCCTAACACTCTTATTATTATGCCGACTAGTACTAAGAGTTCAGACTGGTATTCGAAATACTAAAAAAAAACAAATATTTTGATGTGGTAACATAACAATTCTAAAATTAGTATTGATTACAAAATTTGTTTTCGATATGCCATTCACCTCTTCCCAAGTAATCAGCCCTACGCTGCAGCTGCCTCTGAACAAAGTACACAGCTAGCTAAACAACGGAGCCACGCGTGCTAAAATGCCACTCTTTTTTTGTATACCTTTCCCGCTGCTAAAAATGTATCAACAAGCGTCTTCCTCGCCAGCAGATATTGTAGGCCTGTTGGACACCCGCCAATGGTGGTATTCCGCTGCCGTTGACACCACCCCATATAACCCCTGACTGACGCATGTTGGTTTGTTAGGATGCTTTACCCAATGTCGTTCGACTTCCGAGTAGGTACGATTTACGTCAATCCAGGAGTCACACTTGCCTCGATCCAGGGCACGATTCTGGGCTCGATTTAGAAACCAGGCTCCGAGAGCGAAAATACCCCAAACCAAACCGTTAGATGAAGCCGGGCTAAAAACAAACCATTTTCACGGAAGTGCAAGCTTTGCTGTGGAAGTAATTTGTGCTGATTTTTCCTCTGGCCCAGTGATTCGCAATCTTTTTGAAGCTGCGACCCAATTTGAAGTTCTACGAAAGCTCGCGGATCACTAAAACTGGATGTTTTAAGGGAACACCCATGCCGCCTCAGGTAGTATCTATTCCACCTCTTCATCAATGGAATAACCCAACAAAAAATCATCAGAAAATGCACCTACTTACAGTAAAATGTTATTTTGATATTTTAGTTGAACAATAGAATCAAATGATTGATGCAATGATAAAAACCGCCACAATGGCTGAAGCATTCCAAGTTGGTGTAAAATTTACTACTAAAACTGTTATCGGATTACGTTTCTCTACTGAATCCATTTTTTTAATATTTTGAATTGAAATGGTCGTTCTTTGAATGGTAAAGAGGACGAGCTGTTAAATATTCTAAAGCTAATAACATACACATAGCAGATATTACTGAAACTTTTTTGAAATCTGGATCAAAACTCAAAAGAGATCCAGACTTTTTTGTTTATCGCAATGATCGATTTGATGGGGCATGTGGGGGAGTTGCTATCATCATTCATAAATGTATAAAACATCAAATTTTTTCGTCATTTGAAACCAAAGTTTTTGGAACTTGAGTTAGAAATTGAGTGAGATTTTTTTTACATTTACATTAAGAAAAACTACACGAATGCTCAAAAGCTTCGAGGTCTCCCTGTGAAGTCATTATGATCTCCAAGGGGTCCGCGGACCACCGGTTAGGAAGCCCTGCTCTAACCGTCGCAAGTATTTACGGATCCTGTAAGTAGTAGGCTGCCGTCGCTGATTGTTAGTTGTTCCCTAAGGAGTCAGGATTGCGTGCATTTGCTCCTACGGACAAGCTTCGCAGAAGGCGTTGATTGTGAACAAGCAACCCACGCCTTATCTGCGGACAAAGCCATGGTTACGACCGAACGGAGCAAGACTCGTCGAAGGGGGTTGATTCTACCGTGTTGGGACGTTCAGCCAGATAGGAGCAAAGGTCAAAGCGTTAACCTCCTGTCGTAGCAGGCAGGATGTGTGTATACGATTCGCCTTGCCGGAGAATGGGATTTTTCCTGAAGCATTATCATTCGTCACCGCTTTGCTACAGCAGCAGCAGCAGCAGCAGCAGGAGGCAACACGAGAGGATAAGTGGCTAATCGCAGTGAGGCTGCTGTGATTCTCTTTTTCGAGCGCCGAGGATGAATCATTCGAAGGATTTCGTCACTCGGCGAATGCTCACCTGTACACCTCTGTATGGTTGTGTGATATCAAACAAGTGCAGCGCCGCGGTGATTGTTTTTTTTTTTTCGATTCGTCATTCTGAAAAGCACTTCCTACAGGATTCGCTTCATCGTCACAGTTGGGGGAGATGAGGTTATTTGTAGCGTATGCATGTTCGATTTGATAGGCTCGAAGTGTTTTTACCGATTTTACGAATCTACGGGTAGTGGTGACTAATATCAGTGTTATCTTTGAGCCAAATACACTCGATGCGTCACTACTGAAGCGATGTCTGGTGCATGTGGTGCGGTTGGGTCGGCGTTTCCAGTGGTTTTTGAAATGCCGAATCATTCCGCACTTCAGAAGATCTTTATCTACGCTACCTGATTGATTTCACTAATAAATAACAAAATAGAGCGTGTTCTTACAAACATTTTGGCTCAAATAACAACTGTATAATATTTGAACTTTAATTAAAAAAGGGTCAAACTTTGAACCATGACACTATTGGAGTTGTTCCTACACGGGAAAAAATCTGTGGTAAAAAATACTATTTTAGCTGCGCCCATTCTTAAAATTACCATGGAATTTAAGAGAAAATTACTATGTTTGTAGTACATCCCACCCACCTTTCTGGTTCATCTGACAGAAAAGCTTTTTCGTCAATCTGATTTCGACTACAAATATGGTAAAATCATGCACATTTATGGTCTGCTGAAAATTGTCGGTGCGAGCGCTTAAATTAACCCCGTAAAATGGCAGTTTCTACTGCACATATTTTTACGTGTATGATTAATGTGAAGGGACACGAAAAACAAAATACACGAAAAATTTAAGTTTGAATCAAAGGGTATGACAGAATTTCAAAAACCGAAGACAAAAACATTTAAAAATCTCATAAACACGTATTTCTGGCTTACATTTAACCGTTTGATGCTAAAACTGGTACAGGGCTTTACGACTTTAGGGCTTTAGGGATGACCTAACAGCTCTTAAATTTTAGGATTCATCCAAATAAGATTAGGGAATTATGATTATACCTAGTTTAATGGTGGTAAGCTCCACCGAAGTTAATACGCCAATCGCGTATTATCCTCGATTTTACTATAGTAAAATCGAGGATAATACGCGATTGGCGTATTAACTTCGATGGAGCTTACCACCATAAATATATAATGTATGCTTACGATGGTTTTCTTCAGGTCGAGTCTAGTACACGCATAAGATCACAGGTTAGTTCGGTAGAAAATTTATACACTCGCATTGTATGTTATTATTCATCACATAATATATGGACGCATATCGCCTCCACTTTTGTACGTAGAAGGCCTTTACGCGACATCTTATAAGTGAAATGTTGCACATACAAAGCATCCAGGTGATTTCTTTATACGTACATTTTGGTTGTCAGGGTGTAGTACTAAATTAGGTTTTTCATCTACTTTTAGGACCCTATTTAAATGAGATTTGGTGTAATTTAGATGCAGATTTCTAAGGATTTCGGTTGAAATTTCTGTGTCATAATGAATTTCGGGTGCGATTAAGAATTGAATTCGATGGTCAATAAAAATTGATACGAAATTCATTCCAGTGGAACAGTTATAAAAAAAAACTTAATTGATTTCAGATCACTCTGTGAAATCATGGGCCAGGATTTACGTCAGAGAGGAGGGGGAGGTCAAAAACATTTCATCAATTTTTCACAAAACATAGCTACTCTTAGATTGATCGGAACTGGTAAAAATTGCACTTCGATCCAAATGAATGAGGAATGAAACTTTCTGCTAACTCTCGAAGTACACATTTTAGTAGCTCTCATATTATTGATCAATAACGGCGCAAGCCAAGTCCTTACAGTCAGTTAGGATGGGAAAGAAATGTTAGTGTGTGATTGTTGCTTCTAGAGACCGAGAACACCTCTGCATCTCCACAATCACCACGAGAAAGGTGTTCATTAGTGGGCAATGAAAATGAGCTGGGAGTCCCAACTAACATTCACTCATTGAACAAACACCATTATGGCAGTTTTATTCAGCATCATGTTTAATAACATTTTAATAAGCTTCATGGCCAACCTTTGTTCAGGCGTTGTTCACACAAATTTGGAGAAACTTTAAAGCATGTCGTTGAATTCCAACTTAATTTTTCAGCTTTTAAAACGTTTAACAAGCATTTTGTTCAGCTTTTATACGACTGGTCCAAAAATAATTAAAAACAAATAAAAAACAAAAAAAAAATATTTTTCTTGGCGCTTCAAATGTAGTGTACACACTTATCAGTAGCGTAGCTAGGGGGGTGCGGTGGGTGCGGTCCGCACCGGGCCCCGAGCTCCTGGGGGCCCCAAAATCGCAGGGCGGATTTCTCATAATATAAACAGTTGGACACAGCTTGTTGGAAATTGATAATTTGTAAAATCCCAAAAAGATAATGAACATGACAAGCATAATTTTTGGAGGACACTAGGATCAGCGATGTACAGGGGCCCCTTGATTATCCATTATTTTTAATACTTTAGAGCTAGATTCAGAATGGGTCGAGGGGCCCGAGGGGCCCGAGGGACCATGGCTTTTGGGCCCCACAGTTTAGGGGCCTACACAAATATTTGTTTTGTAAATTGTTTTCCTTGATATTGTTCAATCGATTGTACTCATGAGAAAACTGAGATTTCGATAAGTGGCGTGGTGGTAAGCGTAATGGCCTCTCACCCCAGTCGATCGGGTAGCAATTTCCGTCGACGCCGTCATGAATTTCTGAGGCATAAATTCGGAAGGGAAGTAAAGCCGTTGGTCCCGGCCCATGTGTTGATGGGTTCGATATGTAGGGTCTCAGGTGTGTGTTGAGGCCTCCCTGAGCGTCCGTGTTTAGGCTCAGTACCAGAACTAGGCTGAAGTAAATCTACAACAATGAACATGAATTCTTATTTCAAATCAAATCTGTAGGCCTCCAAAAATCTAGAGCATTGGTGAGCTTTGAGCTTATACAGATTTTCCTACGATCTGAACCATTATCATTGTTTTTCATTTCAGAAATGATACAGATACCTTCTCAATATGATAAATAAGTAAAGGCCTAAAAGTGTACAGTTTTTTAGATTTCAAAATATTTTCAACATAATAAATTTTGTAAAATGTGTAAGTCAAAGATATTGATTTTTATTAAAATATTTAGACTGATGCAAATACTAGTTTTCTTTTATGTTCGAGACCACTTGGAAGGCCTAAGGCGGGGAAAAATATTCAGGGTACAAACTGGGGTGCAAACAAATAAAATACATAAAAAGGGTAATTTTAACAATTTTTTATATACTTTTTTTCTTGAAATGTGACAGAACAATACGCTCTTTGTGTTTCAAGATTGTCCTTGGGGTCGTTGTTCCATGGGGTTATTTAAAATTAAAAACGTTAATACCCTGATAGGGTTGAACAGAGCAATGCATCTTTTTTGGTCCCGTCTTCCAAATTTTCAATTTTTTGAAGAACGTGGTGGCGAAAGAAAAAAAAATGTATCAGCCTTATCTCAAAATCAAACCTTTTGAAATAACTACAGATGTTTCTCCATGGTGTCTGCTATAAAGTATGCCAATGTCTTGTTGAAATTGTTTAAAAAAGTATTTTGATTATTCTTACAATAATCACTTACACTGAACAATCCCCAATGACTGCTTCAAGATATTTGTTGTTAATCGAATTTTTTTCAGATATTATTTTTTTAATCATTTTAGAACACCAATTAAAATAATTCATAAGGATATTTCTTTAAAAATTTCTCCTTGTAATTTATACGCAATTTTGCCATGAATTTTACCAACATTTATTTTTTGTTAAACGTTTCGAGAGATTTCGTTAAACGAGTAAATTCTTCCAAGAATTCGTTTAGAATTCTTTCATGAATGTTTGCAGAAATCCTAACTGGATTTCTACAGAATTTAGATTAGCCATAAATCTAGGGAACTTTTTCCAGTGCTTTCATGTAAAAACTCTACAGAATGTTTTGAGTAATGCTATCAGGAATTTTTATATTAATTTCTGAAGAATTGATTCGGGCTTAAAATCACTATGATAAAGCTAGTAACGATCTCATAATATAAGCCTATATGGATGTCAATTTATTACGGGACTTGAACAAATTGCCACAGGGATTCCGAATAGGTCACTTTGGTCTTTTTGAAGGATTCTTCAAGACTGTCTACATGAATCATTCTAGGAATTTATCAAAGTTTCAACCAATAATTTCACTAAGGTGACCTTTGAGCATTTTCCCTGATAACCATTGAGAATTCCTCAGATAAATGGAAATCGTTTGGCATTTGCCCTTCAATTTCAGTGAGCCCTTATTTATAACTACAAGTACCAGTTTTTTAAGCATTCTTTTAAATTTTCTAGCAAAATTTCTTCTAAGATTTCGTTTACAAAAAGTTCCGAAAAAATCCAAGAATTTAAGGAGTTTCGACAGAGTTCAATAAGTTCCAGATTTTTACTGCTGAAAAATCTGTGCATGTTTTATTTTTCAAAGCATTGAAAATTTTTCTCTAGGGATACCTCTATAAGTTTCACTGAGAATTCCTCATAAAATTACATAACATAGCCTGCTAATGAATTTATCAGTAATTAGCACAATACTAGAATATCTGAAATTTGTCCAGCGATTTTATCAGATATATAGTAAATATGTTCCAAGAATTTTTCACGAGAGTTCAAGAAGTTCAACTAGGAATAACCCTAAGCATACTACTTAATACCGTACAATGTACAACCTAAAAAAAATTACAGATTACGGTGAAATTTCACCGTAATCTTAACAGCTGAAGGTTCGGTGAAAAATCACCGAACAATCTGTACAATCGTTGAACAAAATCATGAAGAAAAACAAGAAAATGGTTCGACCGGGAATCGAGCTCCTGACCTACCGATCAGGAAACAGGCTTGCTACCACTAAGCCAGCTTTCACTGCTTCTTAGTGGTGTGCAAAAACTGAAACAAAAGGAAGATCAAGCGGCTGTCGCAAGATTTCACAGAAGTTCGGTGAAGAAAAAATGCTTTTACCGAACTGTTCGTTAGTATTTCAACGGGTTACATTAAAATGGTTTGTTTCACGGATTTTTTTTCCGGTAAAATAGTTGATTTCAACGATTTTCTCGGGTAAAATAGCTGATTTCACGGATTTTGTCGGTAAAATAGTAGATTTCACAGGAAAATCTGTGTTTTTATTGTTTACAGTTCAAATTCGGTGATTTATTTCACAGGATACTGCAATTTATTTTAAATGTGTACAGAAAGTTATTCAAGAATATATCTAAAGATCCTTTTAAACCGAAACATATAGAAACTTCTGAAGCAAACGCTTTACATATATATTTTTTTAAATCCACAAGACGTAGCAACAAAAACTATTTCTTGGACGAAATTTCAATAACGCCCTGGTATGGGTGATTTGTCATCAGCAGAGATTATTTTGAACATTTAATCACGATTTTTTTTTACAAATATTAGGTTTAAATTTGAAACGCCAAGTGGCTCGGTAGCTTAATTGGTAAAGCACTCGTCTGGCATACAAGAGTCGTGGGTTCGAATCTCACCTGAGCTCGTAATTGTTTTTTATGATGTCACTCATAATTCATCCATCTTTACCTCGCGTAATGAGTTAATTAATTAATATATTGAATGTTTTCAAAAAAAAAAGTACGTGTGAGTTCGGTAATAAAATAATTTTGCAAACCTCCTTCGGAGGGGCCCCAAAGACTCTAGCTACGCCACTGACACTTATCATGATATAACAACCATATTTAAAAATCGCCTGGATACTGGATTCAAACTCGAGACCTTCCAATCGTGAGCGGTATGCCTTTCCATCTGCGCCATCCTAGAATTGATGAATAAATCGTCCAGTGCAAAATATAAACTCTCATAGCTGAATATTTATCATGTGAGAGCTTCTATTCGACATCTTCTAATCAACACATGGTACGCTAATCAACAACTGAACAGGCATATTATTCAGCTGCTGTTCAGTGCTGATCCAAGCTGAGTTCAGTCGGCTATTTTTAGCGCACAGTGAGAAAATTTATGTCAATGATGGTCAAAAATAATGTTTATTTACACAAAGTGAAATCAGTTTGAAATGATTAAGACGAATATGCATCGAAGCCAAACCTCAAATTTTCAAGAGCACAAATCTAGAGAACCAGACTGCGCAGCGGCTCGAGCTGAAAACCTAAACAATTGGTCACACGCTGGTGGTGACCAATCGATTAAGTTTTCAGCTTGAACGGATATTTAGTTCTTTAGATTTGTGTTCTTGAAAATTTGAGGTTTGGCTTCGATGCATCTTCACCTTAAGCTAACTTCATAATAAGTTTAGTTTGTTCAAAACTTCAATTTGAATGATTCATTAACTTAAATTGAAATGCATTTATTTTATAAATTATGTTTGTATTAATTAATTATATTATTGATTTGTACTTTTCATAAACTTATTATGCATTAAAGAAATAGTCCTCTGTATGAATATATTTAAATCATTTGAAGTATTCTGAGGACTATGCGCCTGAATAGAAAAATGTTCGAATATCTTGACGCATGGGATTTTTTTTTTCGGAAATAACCAAGTAAATCATTTTTCTCTGATCGCACTATTCAATTGTGAAAAAAGGTCGTTTCAAATGTAGCTCGCTATAGAAATTTATTTAATCAATTCAGTCAAAGAAATTTCTTCTTTTCTTGTACGGAACAACATCCCGAGCAGGCAAAGCTTAGCAATAGCAAATTAAAATATGGATAGCTAAAAGTGATATAAACTTGATAAATATAATATATAAAAGATCTGGAAATGATATCTAAACTTAACTACATATAAAAAAACAAACAAAATTTTGATGTTGTCTTCAGATCTTTTCTGTTAATCAAGTCAATATTACGCTTTGTTTGTCAGTAATTCACTCCTACTAGGAATACTTAGCCCAAATGTTTGTTTTTGTTTTTCAAAATAATCCTACATTTCTGGAGGCTGACCATGTTTATTTTCTGAACAGCTATTTAAAAAGGTTTGAGAAAGAATAAGTTATAAGCTTTGAAATGCATTCGGAACTCAACACGAATTTCGAAAATTTTGTCCATTTTATGAAATTTAGCTATAGTGTGATCGCTTTTACAAGGCTTATGTATTGCTGAACAATGAGTTTGTTAATCGTCATTTTGGCCTCTATTGGATCAACTGTTCCTATAATATACTGAAGCTGAATTAGGATTTTATAAGATACATATTCAGCTCTATTCATGCTTATGTTAAACATGTGGAAATAGCTGAAGTGCGACGCAAGAAAAACGTTAGTTCGTCTTCTGAATATCCTTTTATACATATACATTTGTTTAGTGGAATATTGACTTTTTAATTGGGGGAAACATGTCTTGTTCAGCTCATTAGTAAAAGAATATTGACTAGCCGAATGAGAATCTTTGGAAACGTTTAATAAGTGGCGATTCAACCTTTGTTCATTCTAATGCATAACGTTGAACATTGACCTAAGTTTGTGTTAAAAAAGCACCTTCTCAGCTCTTTATAGAGCAACATTTTTATTCAGCTGTCATTACCATTATTGAACAAAAATTAAACTTGCATGCTTGTTTGTGGCTCTGAATTGTTAGTTGGGGTCCCCTTTGGTCGGTGATGCGATCCATGAATAAGGAGGAAAAATACGACGAATACTTTAAACTAATTTTGAATTATCTTGCGGTGAAATATAAAGGTAGATTGGTAGGATTAAAAAAAAAGTTTTCGACATTCATAATATCCGCCCAGACAACCAGAAATCGCATGAAAGTTCACGTTACAACTCGTATATTCATACGAACTACATCAAACTCGCTAAACACCGTGGATAAACTCGTCAGATTGATGAGTCTCCTCGCATAAAACACTTTTTTTCTGAGTTCATTTGTACATTTTGTTTCGTCCCGTACACACGTACAAAGTAGGTCGGATCAATCCGTAGCAGCTGTCATATCATCATTTGTTATCATAAGTTAAGTCGCATAATATTGCAGGTTAGTTCGCTAGAATATTTATACACTCGCATTGTATGTTATTATTCATCACATAATATATGCACGCATATCGCCTCCACTTTTGTACGTAGAAGGCCGTTTCGCAACATCTTATAAGTGAAATTTTGCACATATAGAGCCTCCAGGTGATTTCGTTATACGTACATTTTGGTTGTCTGGGCGGCTATTCTAAGGGTTTTTTTTAGTAATGACGAAAAGAGAAAGGTATGTGTATACTAGACCTGTTAACTTTTTCTAATATACCCTTACACATCAAATTCCGAACTTATTTATCAAAACAAGTTACCTGTCCAAAAATGAGTCAGTTTGGTACAGTTTTAGAGGAGTATCAAATCGATTTTGTGGTTTTTTGGACCTTTTAACCGATATACGTTCCTGAAACCCAAAAAATATAATTAATAATTATTCGAAAATACCACTAGCCTTTTTGCTAACACAATTGTCTATCACTTGGTCGAAAACACTAGGGTGTTATGACCGCTTTTTTTATTATGCTTTGAAGGTAATTATTCAAAAAATCTCTAAAACAGCAATATATTTTTCAAGTTTGCCACATAAATTCCGATATTTTTTTTTATCATATTTTGTATCCAATTCAACTAACTATTTCATCTGCGTATTTCGAACATATCGTCTTTTTAATGTAAGAATTGTTTTTCACTGTGATATAATAGGGTCCCAAAGCCCTGTCCCAATTTTAGTGCCAAACGCTTAAGTTTAGGCCAAAAACATATGTTTACTCAATTTTCTAATGTTTCCGTTGGTTCAAATCCAAAAATCATTGTTTTATGATGTTTTTAGATTTTACCACACCCCTTGGCACATTACATATAATTTGCAATTGGATTAGATGGACAAATTGATGTGAAGATTTGCGAAAAAGTTACACGTCTTCTCAGTGAGAATCGAACTCACGACTCCCTGATCTCTAGTTAGGGCGCGTTATCCCTACGCCATGAGAAGACTCATGAACGCAAAAGTTAACCTGAATTCGATTTCAGCTCAATAATCACGTGGTGCAAATTATTTGTAATGTTTAGCTTTTCGGTAGTTGTTAAACTTCCACTCGGCTGGTTAGCCGTAAACCACGATTCATAATTAAAAACAAGTATGATATAGCCGTTATTTGAGCGGGAAAAATTGCTAAAGTACTTGCAGTAACATGCTCTTTCGTGTCATTAAATAAAAACAAGATTTCATTAAAAAATTTAGGACCCAATTAAAAATGTTTCACTTTATACCCTGAAATCTCATAGAATTGCCAACACGAATACGCTCTATGAAAACCACAGTTACCCATAATTTAGTCGTCATATCTTTGAACCCTACTTACCACCACCATCGCGATGCATCGGTTCAAAATAGAGTTGGTGATAAGGTTTGGGCCTGAGGATCAGAAGATCCACGGTTTATACACAATAATCTTTTTCTTTTTTTTTGCATAATCAACAGTAATCGTAGTTCATTATCATCAATAAGTGAAGGAACATTACCACTGGTATTTTGATATTTTGAGTAATACATGCCGATCATAAACATAACATAAAGGTTGTTTGACGATTTGAACAATGTGTTGGCTGTTGGCACCCACCCAGCCCCTCTTAAAACTTTTTGTATGAATATTCTACAAAATGATGGTGATTTGTATGAGCCGTGACATCATGAGGTCACTCACTCACCCCTTTAAGCATTTTAAAATTTGTGAATAAGCCCGTGTAATTTGGTTATTAGTTATTTGTGCGATACTTGATGGATTATAATTATTAGCTCTATTTAAGTTTTCAGTACGATGCTGGTTTACTCCCCAAAGACTGGAAGACGCGTTACGGAATTAGTACTCAATAAATGCTTCCTCGTTGCTGGGATGAGTTATAGTTCTCAAGACTGTTGCTACGCTGATTAACCTTGAGTCATTACTTATAGTTGCCTTTACATATTACAAGGTAGTTCTTCCTATAGGGTGCTCTTTTATAACAAAAATTTCATTTTGGGTGAAATTAAAAAAATCTCAATGAAAATGTTTCTAATTTAGGTCAAATAGTTACAAAGGTTAGCTTGATTGGTGTGAAGAAAAAGAAAAAAATAATACATTATCCTTTGTACTTTATCCGTGGATCTTCTGATCCTCAGCCCCAACCCTAACCACCAAAGCTATTTTGAGCCGATGGCGAAGGACTGTAGGATTCAAAGATATGACGTCTAAATCATGGGTCTAATCATGAAAACCACATCATAAAGTGCATTCTTGTTGAGCCCTATGAGATTTTAGGGTATAGAGTGATATACTTTGAATTATTTTGCAGTGAAAATCAATTCCCACATGAAAATGATGTATGAACGATATGTTCGTAACACTTAGATTAAATAGATAGTTGAATTGGATACAACATATAGAGTTCAGTTCTGTTTGATCTTTCGACCTTGACGCTTGCTCCTACGGGGGTGAGCGACGAAGGCAGGATCAAACATGTCGCGCGTCGGTCTAGTAAGTGAAAAAGTGGCGTGATCGGTTAGTTCTTTTTGATCCTTTGACCTTGACGCTTGCTGCTGGGCAGTGCGTCAAGAAAGCCAATTTTGTTTTCCTTTTCGGGTCGCGCGCCTTTTTTTTTCTGAGTGCTTTTATATAGCCGAGCAAACGAGTGAGGCTGAGAGTGGATTGTGGCTGCACAGTGAAGGATAAAGGATCAATTGGTGAGCTCGTTTCATGCTACTATTTCTAATCTATAAAATATGTATGACTGCACATTTAATCGTTACAATTGTGGGACGTAAATATTAATTTTCAACAAACTATGAATTGTTCGTCACTGTGAGTGTCGACACAAACTCTGATTCATGAATTATTTATGTTTCACATTTTTTTATTTTCAGAACACCCCTTTTTACCTTTATTTTTGTAATTAAAAAAAAACATTGAATGGTTCGACACAACAAGTGTAGACTTGCGAAAATTTCACTTTATTCAACAAACTTTGGATGGTTCGCCACTGTAATTGTCGGCATAAGAATAAGAGTGTTCTATGATGTTCCAACCAATCAAGTTTTTTGTTTATTTTCAAATAAGTAAAATATAATAACACATGCTTTCGTCCTGACAGCTGTAGGAATGTTACATTTAGGTATTTGTTCAACAAACTTTGAATGGTTCGTCACCTCAAGTGTCGGCAAAATTTTCCACTACATAGAAATTGTTCATATCAAATGAAAATATTATATTTACAAATAAGCATGTATATATCTCACAAATCATTATTTATCATGGTCTAATCGCTTATCAAAGTGAATCCTGTGACCCAACGATCCTTCCCATTAACAAACATCCCTCCCAGTAACCTTTGTGGAGATGCAGAGGCAAACACGGTCTCCAAATAGCAAAGGTTACACACTAACATTCCTTCCCCCAATCCCACGTGACTGCAAGGACGTGGCCGGCGCCGTTATTGACCCTGTATAAATAGAGGCACTGAATTATGCACATTGAAGAAGATTATGGCCAATCCCAGCCAAACTTCTAGTTGATTCTTTGTGCATTTTCACTGACTTCGGTCAATCACGGAATAGCAACCATTGATATGTGTAGTCAGTCTAAGCTAAGCTAAGCTAAGTTGAATTGGATACAACATATAATTTTTGAAACCTGAATACTTGATGGAAATTCTGGAGAAATTTTTCAAGAAGTTCAGGATAGAATTGCAAAATCTCTATCAATCAAATGAAAAATTTCTATGGAAAATACATGGATTAATCTTAGGGAAACAATAATAAATTTCTCTAAGAAATCCCTGTACAAATTACTTGGGAAATCTTTGAGTATTTTCGCGGAAGAGTTTTTGAAGAGCAGTTGAACGTATTCCGCTAGGAACATTATAGGGATGTCAAAATTCTTCACACATTTCTTAGTAAGGCATTTTTGAAAAAAATAAAAGTATATATTTCTAAGAGAGTTTTGAAGGTCCTTAATTTAAGAGGAATCTGAAAAATAATATCATAAATAATATTTTCTCAACTGAGTTTCTGTTTTAATTGCTCGTGAAATTCTTGTTGAATATTACGAGAAATCCTTACAGTAGCACCTGGAAGTATTTCTTTATTTATTTTTCAGGAAATCTGGATAATTATTGCTGCGATTTTTTCGAACAATCTAATAGAGAAACTTTAGGAAGAACTTCGAAGCAAATTTGGAAAAACTGTTGGCCTACTCTCGTGGAAGAATCCTTGCTTGGTGATCTTGGAGACATTTTTGATGAGACTCCTAGAATTTTTTGTACTATTTTTTTGGTGAAATCCTAAACAAATTATCATGAACACAGGAGGAATTTAGTATCGTTTTGTCTCAAATTCCGAACACTCGGATTTTGTATGACGCTTTGGTTGAAATGTTTCGCTGAAATATATCATCACATTATCAGGAAATGGCGGTCAATTGCAATTCAATTTAAACGACTTCCAATCTATTTTATACCTCGTGAATAGTGACGATTGTCTAGTTCGAGACCAGCAGAACAAATTTAGATTAATTTATTTGCGGAATTATTCATTTGAATATGATTTATTTGTGCTGTTCGGAATTTGAATCAAGGTGTTCGGAATATGAGACATAATGAACACAGTGTTCGGCATTTAAATCAAAATGTTGTTCCATACTTTCACGTAAAAACAATACTATACAAGTTTGAATAAAAAATTTTCTCAGCAAACCCAATCTGTTAGCTATTAGACTTTGTGAAGAAATTAAAATTTCACAAACATCAGCTAATTTATGCCTATCAGATGCATTTGAAGTCACTGTTAGACTTAAGTGTTCGGAATATGAGTCAAAACGGTACTCTACTAGTAAGTGGAAGACCTTCGAGGAGAAATGATAGAAAAGAATTTGTAATGTATTCTCTGGCAGAATCCTTCAAGAGATTTTTTAAACAATTCGAGATTCTTTGAGATATTTTCTAGTGAGATCAGAAAGCCTGAGAATGATTTTCCGTGGGGATCCCAGGATGAACTCAGCGGAAACTGGTAAAGTTGTTCTTGAAGAAAGCACTGAAAAGAACGAGAATAATTCATGAAGAAATTCCCGTAGGAATTCTCAGAACACATTGTTGAATACCTGGAAAGTTCGTGGAAGAATCACAAAGAACATTCCTTGTGAGTTTTTTCTACTAGAATTCGTGAAGGATTTTCACTGGATTACAAAAAAGAATAAATCGTTTTCGTAGCGAAAATTGGAACTTACAAATATCACTGATGTGCCGCGAAACTACGAAATTTGGAAAAATTATGATTATTGCGATCGACACTATTTATGTAAAACAAATACATTGACATTATTGAAGTTGGAACTAGATAGGCGAATGTGAAAAGCGAACGAGGATTACATTTCATATATTGCACACAGAACACTAAGAAAATTACATAATAAAGTATTTTAAATTTGTTGTATGACAAAAACTATAATAAGCCAATAAGTGTTTGTATAAAACCATATTTCTAAACAGATTTCGATTAGTTTTTATGTTTTGACATTGATTTGAATATGTTTTGGAATTGAAACATAAATAATTCAAAAAAATAAATAAATTACGCAAAGTCCAATACCTTTGAGCATTTAACCTTCTATGAAAATATTACTTTGATTACAAAAATAGTTCCAATTTGTAAAAATGCTTTTCGTTAAGAAATTTAAGGCCAAATTCAAGTTCTACTAGTTATACTACTTGGCGTGATTCAGTACCTAACTCAAAAAAGTTACGTAATAAAGTAGCATTACGCAGCTGAAATCAGTTTCATAATGACCCTTGCGACACTGTATAATTCCGTAAGTAGGTCGTTTCATGACGGATTGGCGTCATGAAAAACAGCCTACTACGATGAGAAGATGCAAAAAACTATAAGCGAAGTTGATGACTCGATATTGATTATTATTGAAAACGAAGTTTAATTACATATGGTTTCCGCAAATAATTTTCCTAATCATGTCTGTGACATAACTCTATATTTCAATGAGTCAATAGTCGTCGAAATTGACTCCTGAATGTTTGAGTGTTGTCATTAAACCAAGAAATAGATTGATTATTTTTTTTTTATTATTGCTGTTCAAGGAACTTTAACCCGATGGTCATTTGCAGTTATGAAAATGTAAAAAAAAATATTGACATGTGTCTAACTGCCTTTGCAGAAATGTTCTGCTAACAAATCAGTATTAGTGCATAAATTTCATTTGATAACGTAACTCTACAGTCTCAAAATACAGCTCAACAAAAATCTGTCCCTCCTCAAAACAAGCATTTTTATCTTTCAAAACAGCGCCGTCATCGCGCCGAAATAAAAATCCAACCCATTCCCAGAATTTCATCATGCTTCTAGAATGCGCTGCCTCTGCCGTCTCCTTCCTCCTCTCGCTGTGCACCGTCATCAAGATCCGAACCTGTTCGAACAGGGCCAGAAAACTATCGCACCAGAAAATCCCAATCCACACGACACAACATACCGCACACCTCCATCGGCATTTTCATAATAATTTAAACCGAACCGGACCAAGCGAAATATGTGTGTTGTGGAAAGGAAAACAACCCACTCATCGAAAGCTCGCACACAGCGACAAGACGGCGCGCGTTCCACACGGCTCTGCTTCAGTCAGTGGGGTAGTGACGTCATGTACACACCACCCCACAGAGCGCCCTTACTTCTACCTAGTCACCTTGAACTGCCGACTGAATCAAACGCAGCCTCGTTCCCTATCAGCCACTGTTCACGTGAACACAGTCAACGCTTGCTCCGCTCCGCTTCAAATCGGTTTGCCAATGCAAGCGAGCCCCCGGCCTCTGATTGGCTGGGCCGGCTGACGAAGACGACGACGACAACGCGAAGCAAGCGGCAGCGCAGCGATGCTTCTGAGCTCATCATCCACTGTTCACGTGAACAGCGCGTGCTGTCGAATGTTCAGTGCGCGATCAGCGCTCGGCTTCGCGGGAAAAACAACGTCAATGGGCTCGGGCAGTAGCCAAAAGCCGCCACCGCCGCCGCCGGTTCCGTGGATGGGTGTGTTGCACACGCAGACAAACGAACGAAGGTGCTGAGGCAGAGAGCGCCCACCACAAATAGAAGGTGACACAAAAGTGCGCCGCCGATGACGTCAATGAGAATTGGACCGACTGAAGCAAAGCGAATCATTCGATCCCAACGTGGACACTGAAAGGGGAATACAGTTTGGTCAAAGGTGAGCTATTTTGCCCTTTGAGGGTTGCATAGCTGATCCGTGGGGACCTTTGATGGGAGCTCGATGCACCAAATCCGGAAAGATTCATTGATGGCTACCTTATTTTTAGGTACGTGCTTGAGGAACAGCAACTGGCTTCGTATGAACGAAAGCGAAACAAACGAGTCACCCTGTGAGCGGCGGCGATGGAATCAAAGCAGGCAACGGACGACGTACGTGTAGAAACGTGAAATACGCACACTAGCAAGCGCCTGCTGCGATGGTGTTGGTGCCGATCGCAGCAGCAGCAGCTATGAAGAGCACTGCAAACCCTAAACAAAGGCTTACAACATTCTGTGCCGTCGAAGAAAGCGGACGTGTAAGGTGAAAAGTGCGAATTTTGGCTCTCTTGCCCAAAAAGGCCTCAATCAGGGAGGAAATAAGTGAATTGCAAAAGCAAGTGCAAGTGCGCGTCGACAGCCAAGAAAAGTGAATTCAACCAAGAGAGAAGTTACAGGTTGAAACAGAAATCAGTTCAAATTGAAACGTGTTCCAAGGAAGAGACAAGTGTTTCAGCAGAGCAAACTGTGGAAAATAGTATGTTGAATTGAGGAAAAAATTCAAACAGAGCAGAGCTGAAAGTGCAAACGAAAAACGTTCAAGTTGATACAAGTGGAAAAAAAACGTTGATTTTTGGCGGAAGCAGTACCCGTAAAGCAGGAATATAAATCTACCGCAAGTCAGTGTACTAGATGGAGGATACTGGAATACTACTGTCTCCTCCGGCAACGCCACCACTGGAAATTGGCAGCAAAGATCCCAAGGTAAGGTTCCTTATCAGTTGCAACTCAGGCTCCATTCGGCCAGAGTCTATTGTAGTAGAAAATTTAATTTCCCACAGTAATCAGAGTGAAGTGTTGCTAATTATCCGTTATCTCTATTTGAGTTGAATGAGACAGTCATTGCCATCGCCGTGCGGTCAATGATATGACGCTCGAATGTTCGCAAGTGTCGAAATATTTCGCAAAGGCCCCTGTGTCGCGATTAGCCAGAGCGCGAAATCGTACGGCCGTAGCTTCAGAACGACTTGTTCCCTCTATCGCTCGATGATTTGACACGCTTGATAAGAGTGTGTTTCAGTGGCTAGAACAACCGGAAGCAAATTTTGGACGGTTCAGCTCGAGTGAGCACGTATACCATCACGTGTCGTTGGCACAATTCGATGGTGGGCGGGAATTCCCGAAGGACACATCATTTCGATTCAGTCGCACAATGATCGGAAGAAGCGAGAGGTGAGGTCTACTTTCACACAGGAGTTCAGGTTCATTCTAATAATAGAGTTCTCAAAAGCCCAGACAGTATTTTTTAATGTGTCACCTTGTGGTCGAGACGTCGCAAAATTAATTGTCAGCTTTTGGGAGCATGATCAGCTTACCCAACCAAGAAACAAAAATCGCTGAAGCTGCAAACACTGCTGGTCAACCGATAGAAAATCCGAGGCCACGAAGTGACCAGGCGGAGTTCACGTGTCTACAAGTGCTTGATCGGTGGGAAATGGTTATTTTTAGCCCTACCCGGATTTGCTCAATTCCGACGCAGGATTCTCTTATCAGCGACACAGATTGTCACTGGACGTAGTTCTTATAGTTGAGATGACTGTCTTTGTCGTAGGAATTTCGCAATGACGGTTAATACAGCAATCAGCTTCTTTGTAGATTGAGACCCTTAAGTTTCAAGTTAAGGCAACAGTCTATTTTACTTGATCCCCAAAATAGCAAAAAAGTACAAACGAATCTAGCTGCACCAAAAATACAGCTTTGAATAGCTAAAATTAGAGTGCAACGAGAGCAATTTTACTATCTCGCGGACAGAAACTATTCTAGCAGGGCGCAACCTTGCATCATCGCTCGATTGCAATACTGTTTCACGCGGCTGTGACTTTCCGAACAGTCGCCGTAGTCATCGTCAGAAAGCACACCCCATCTTACCCCACATATATAAATAGCTCCGTTCGAACCCAAGCAAGCGGGGCGCGCGCGCCATAAAAAAAAGTCGACGTCAAACTACACTCAACCCACCGAGCGCGGACTACTGCCATGATGATGATGATGCGGCAAAGGAGGGTGTGAGCGCAACCGTCCCACTCTGGCTCGAGCACAGTTTGAACACAAATAGCACCCGCCTCGCTTGCTCCCATTGATCACGCTGTGATCACGCAGCCAGAGCTCGCAATCAGCTGGTGTTCACGTGAACATTGCATGGCAAGTTAAAAGGCATTCGGTCGGTTCGGGTAGACTTTGGACTCTGCCACTGCTGCCTGCGCTTCGCTGTCGTTCTACGAGTGTTGTTTTCGTTTTGCCTCTCCCTCTCGCACTCTCTGCCGCCCTCGCCATCGTGCTTCCTCTCGATGGTGCGCTGCAGTAGGAACCTTCCCAATGACGTCGCGCCGTTGCTTTTGCGGTTTCGCCTGCTAAGATTGTATTGAGACGAGGTAGAAGAACGCTCTTATTTCGTTGTTTTTTTTTTTTGCGTTATGGAATCGCATTTTTGCTGCCTCATCCCCTTCTCGGGAACTGGCTGTTGAAAGCTGCATTGTGGCCAAATGGAATGAATGATACAGCTTCGAGTGTTTGCACGCGGCTACACACCCATTTCAGGGGGGGCTCTATTGAGCGCGTACGTGACCGAGCGCGTGTTTTGGTCACTTTTCAAGATGGCTGCCCCAATTTGAATTTGACAAGGCCGTTCCCTCTGTCGTTGTTGAACGATGACACTAGCGAGTTGGCACCAGGGGGCCGATATGGTGGCCATATTTTGTTGCCTCTTATCGAACGCAAGCAGCGCTCACCAATACTATTACGCTGTAAGCAATGCAGCTGGTGTGAATGTGGGAAAATGAACCTAGGCACACAAAATCTACGCATATTGTTCGTTATTATTTCCATAGCGTAGCTCGCGGTCTAAAATAAAAGTAAGTTTCATATATATTATCATAAAAACCACAATGAAGTGTTGTTTCCTTCTTTCGGTGTCGATTCTCATAATCAGAAGAACAATTATTACGATGATAACATTTCGCATCACAAGTTTCCAACCAATATCGATGCGCGGGATAGATGGCTAAATGCCATTTCGAACGCGGATTAAACCACTGATAAGTAAACCGAAGACTTTCAATGCACAGTCTCACATAGCAGCTTTGCGCAGTTTTTGTCTTGTTTGGCGCATTTTGTACCATTTTCAATCATACGGAAGGTAAACATTCAACAAATACATGAGTGTGCGTGAGAATTTCAACTGGAGTATAAATTTATGCTCCCGATAAGAAGGCACAACATGATCTGTCAAATACCATAGTGAAAAACTATGATGCCATCCCTTTGGTTGGCACCTATTTGTACGCTTCCGTTTTGTTTAAATGAATCGTTCGCTAACCTGAACTTTTTCGTTCTCTTTTTGTTTACAGACCACTACGGAAATCAAGCAAGCTCTAAAGCGCAAATTGGAACAGAATCAAGCGTCACCACGTGTTGCAGACATGTTGACTAAGGGTTTTACCACACCCAACCACTCTGATCTATCGGAGGATGAATCTGATCTCCCACCGAGGAAGCGTCTGTATGTGCGCGACCCGGTTCAACTGGAGCAGCACTATCATCACACATCGCTGACTCCACCGCCGTCGGACTTTTCTGGATCCGAGGACGAAAACACCAAATCCGCCGATGATGCTCTGCATTCAGCTCAACCACAACGCGAGAGCGTCATCATGCGAATTAACAAGGATGGTTCTTGCACTTCGGCGAAGGAACCAGACACAAATCTGAACGTATTTCGCAGCGTCAAGTACAAAATGGGCCGTCGTTCGCCGTTCCAACCCATGGAGTCACAAGCCGTCGAACAACAACCTATCAGTAGCCAGATCCAGGATCGTATCACGTCGCGAGAACCTTCGGAGGAATTCAGCGTTGCGCCTGTCGCTCCTGTTACCCACCCTAGTCGAGTATTAGAGCACAGCCAACAGTATGTACCTGTCGTTCCTTCCGTAGTACCTGTTGTAGCACCGACAATGCAGGCTCCTGCTCCCATGCTGAAACCTGCACCTCCAGTTAAGCCAGCAACCTCGCTTCCTGTGATAGCTCCTAAAATTCCACAACTCATCCTCGCCACCCCGAATGGCTTCGTTCTGGTTCCTCCGCAAATCTCACAGAACCTACTCGGTCAAACCAACGGCAAAGCACTTCTGGTCCCTCAGCCGTCCAGTGCTGCTTCCGTTCCTGCCCCAGCCGCTCCCCAGAAACCAGAACGCAGACGAATCTACGAATGCGAACACCCGAACTGTGGCAAAAACTACTTCAAATCCAGTCACCTGAAGGCTCATCAACGCATTCACACCGGCGAACGGCCCTTCATTTGCAAGTGGCCAGACTGTGGCCGTCGATTCTCCCGCTCCGACGAGCTGTCCCGCCACAAGCGAACCCATACAGGAGAGAAGAAGTTTGTCTGTCCCGTCTGTCAGCGCCGATTCATGCGCTCTGATCATCTGTCCAAACACGTCAAGCGTCACAACAAGGACAAAGGTCAGAAGGGTCAACAGCAGCAGCAGCAACCGCAACAGCCACAACAACAACCGATCTACCCGATATCGGTGTACCCGGACGCAGCCGTCCCGGTGCAGTTCGTCACGGCGGGCCCAGTTTTCTAAGTCTCTGTGTTTAAAGTGTGTTTTACAAGTCTTGTAAATACTTTATCGGAACTGACTAGATCTTAGCTTGCGTGCGCTTGTTAGCGCTCGCGCTTCTATTGTTTGTGTGCTGTCCCTATCTTTCTTCGTGGAACCTTTCCTCTATGAGCAAGGAAGGAGAAAGAGAGATAACGTTCATTCCAGGTTGCAAATCTATCAATATCTGTACTACTGTTACTCGAACTGGGAGCGGGGTTTAGATGAAGGCATCAGAGACAGAGTTGCTAGTTTCGTTTTCAGGGACTTTGACAGCGTTTTTTTGTTATCGTTTTTGTCAATGTTTTGAGTTTCCTTTATCCTATGTTTATAATATAATATAAAACATCTGTGATCGTTTAAAATTACTTTAAAGCTAAGAGAGGATGTAATGGTCGTTTTACTAATCTTAACGAGTTTTAGTAACTTATTTAAAACTATAGAATGAAAGAGTGTGAGTTAAGATGTTCACCTATTTGTTCAAAAAATCTAGAACTGTTATAAAAATATGTTTTATTCGTATGAGAAAAAAGAAAAGCAAAAGAATGAATCAATGAAAAATGGGAGAGAATACAAATCTATCTATTACAAACATAAAACACAAACGGCTCTTCTCAATTACCTACGATATCACAAAACGGAAAACTCCCCCCAACGTCTACCGCCTCCAAATTCCACCTTGGCACGTGTCGCAAGTTTACCCAGAAAAAAGTAAAAAATATGTCGATGGAAAAGTACTCCACTCATTCTCCGCCAGCGCACTCACACACATCCATGTCAACCATTTCCTTCCCCAACGGTTCGCTCGTGTTGTTTGCTAGAGATATCTACACAAAAAGTAGGATAAGGCGAAATTATTCTCGGTCTCGAAGCACCAGCGCCGGTTATTACCGCTTCATCGTACGGCGGGATGGGTACCGTGCAATGACGTCATTCGCTTGCAAACGAACAGAAAAGTCGTGGGTGTACACGCCTCCATGTCGTGTTCACTCACACAGCGACGTAGCAATCCGCGCTCAGTCAATCGTTCGCACGGCCTGCTATGTGCTTACGTCAGTGGGCTTCAGTGTGTATGTGTGCGGATGGCGGCGTTCTTGCTCGCAAATCTCGTCGCCTGCTTGGATGGGGCGCGCGTGTGGTTTGCGAGAGGCTGCAATTTCCCATGGATCGGAAGCAAGCAAACCACCCGCCGGCGGCCATCAACCTGTCGATGGCGGCTCAAGAGCAAAAGAAGGAAAAAACGGCCCCCTAACGGCCAGGCGGCCAGGGTCTGACGTAAGTGAAACCCCGTACTTAACCTCAATATCTCTCGGGAGGGAAGCAATCTCAAACGTTTTTGTATTTTTGTTTCGGAAATTTTCGCGCGAAACACACCGTTTTGGCTGCCGATCGTTTATCGAAATTGACCATTAGAACAAACAGGTTGAGTGAGCATTCGAGCAAACGACCTACCGCTGGTACAATCCTCGTGGCCGGCCGGCTGAAGAGAAAGAACCCGTTCGGTGGCTCCATTTCTGCCCGGGGATGGGTCTTCTCCCCATTGACGTTTGTTTGTTGTTTCGGAAGGTAAAAGGCGAAAATCCCACCTCTGACGTGCGTAAGAGTCTTTCGCGTGTGGGATCGCTATTTTCCGGCGCAAAAACTGGAGCACTGGAGCAATTACAAAAGTGCGATTCTAGTTAGCGGTTGCCTCGGCCCGAACCGGAGGCAATCCCTGGGAAGATGACCGTGGAAAGTTTGGGAAATTACGCAACTGTGTTTTGGCGTAACTGGAAATGTTGCGTTTTTTTTTCTGTCATTTTGTGTTGTAAAGCATCTCTGAGTAACCATTAAGATGAATAAACGAGCATAAATCAAATATTTTCTGACTGATCCTAGTAAATGTTGGAAAAATGTAAAATATATTTATTTATGTGGTAAAGTGAGCCCAAAATATGTGTTGTGGTGAACACACAGCAAGACGATACTGAGAAAGGCGTATTCAAATCAAAGTTCTGACGAGAATCATTTTAATTTGGAAATTATTCGTCTTTCCAGATCGTAGGGTTTTTCATAGAATAGAAAAGTATTTTGACAAGGGAGTTATACAGCCCTTTGAAATATGGCCTCTAAGGTTATGCGTTTCATACATTATACCTCATTGGGATAATACCTAAGTCATGCATTGATAATTACTTAAATAGAAATTTATCGTTTTGAAAAATATTGAGTAGTGTGTCACAAATGTTGGTCGCAGTTATAATATACCCAAAAAATCTATACGTGGAAGTTACTATTGAACACTAAGCGTTTGAACGTAATATTCCAAAGAAAAATAGCTGAAATATGCGGACTCAATTGTTTCTGTCGATCAATTTGAGCACAAACTTTTCTACGAGCCTAAGTATGTCGCATGAATCCAGTTTCAGTGTATACACTGGAATCAAATTTTAAGATTGCACTAAAATTTCAAAGGAACAAATCTAGCGAAAAATGCACCCATCAACCGTGCACTTTTTATTTTGGTTTTGTGCAAAATCAGACAGCTTAAAATAAGAAGACCAGAAACGTTTTCCAACTATTTCTCCAGTTTAGTGCCTTTGAAAACGTCAGTAGGGGCACAAGTCGGCCATTGTACCGGCCTTCTTTGGATTCCGAGATGTTTCACCTTAAAATACACGAAGCAAATCTAGATCAATACCAACAACACTCCCGGAATTATAATAGGAATTAAATTATCGTACATTGATTTAAAACCCATTTTATCATTGATTTTTCTTCATCGCAAAATAATCCGTTCCGGAATTCGTTATCTCATCAGTCACGATATCCAGAACAAAGCAGAACACGGTTTACGAATATAGGATGTTTTATGTATTTTGGACAGAGCGTATATAATTTGGCCATCTTTATTTGATTTTGCCGTAAATGGCCAAATTATATGCGCGTAGCTGTCTGTCCAAAGTACTTTGATCACCCTACACCATGAATAAAAATCACGGAATTCGCAACTATGTTCCGCAAAGCATTCGTAACGCCTGCGAAACTGACTTTACTCAGTATACTGTCAGCATAGGGGAATCATGGATCTGGTTTCCGAGAACACTGCTCATGAGGATGTTCCGGAAACCGTGATTTTTATCACACACGATTACGGCCCGGTTTCGATGGATGAATAATACTTTTTTGTTTCGTTCCTTTTAAGGAAAAATTGCAGCGTGCGGATGCAGTTGATTTCAGCCACAATGCCATGAATGTGAATCCGCAAACTGCCAATCCGAAGTAACAAGGCAACACAGTCCTCCATGTTAAAAGGCTAATGAAAGTTACGCTCTTAGGGGGCATGACAATTTTCTTTAGTGGATCCAACAGACACCATTCAACCCATTTGAGCTTTGACAGTCGAGTAGTTATTTCAGAACAAAGTTGACAGATGATTAGGGTAACGTATATAATTTGGACATGCATATAATTTGGACAGGCTAGTCGTTCTATGCTCATTTCCAATGAGATGGTGAGGAATACATGAACGGGAAACCATGTATTGCATTACTAATACACTATGCTACTTATTAATGATGGCCATTTTCATAACAATTAAAAATTGGCTTCAAAAATATCAAAATTGTAAATTGTATCAACAGAACATCTGTGAAACCTACGAATGCAAGAGGAAGTGCATTTAAAGAACATACATTAAATGCAATAATAGCGCTCAGAATTGGCATTCATAAAAAGTTTAAAAGTGGCAATATGATAAAAAATGTCTAAAATTTAAGCTAAGTTCATCTCAAACCTTAACATGAGTATATAAGGCATATTTCAGGTGATGTCCAAAATAGATTATGGTTTTTGTACAGTTGATATAATTTGGTCATCTGATGAAACACACTGGAATGTCGCATGCATGCATACTTGCAGGCGTTTTCCGAGGATCTGATGATATTTGCTTGCATTAAATGAAATTATTGATTATCACTAATATACATATCCAATAAGCGAAAAAAATGCATAAGTCACAAGTAAACTCTTAAAGTTTTGTGGTATGATCGTCTTTTTAAGAAATCATTGTATGGATATTGAGATAACACCTCTGTCCAAATTATATTCACATTAGAGTGTCCAAAATGTATATTAGATGTCCGAAATGTATGACAGACAGGCCGCCAAAAAACGTTATTTTGGAAGCTAATACTACAGTTTGTAAGTTTTTTCTCCCCAGAAACTCAAAGTACAATGGGACATTAAGCATATAAGTAACATTACGCAATAAAATATTAGTATCTAATGCAGTTAATCGACCGCCGTTTCCAGACATATCCTTAGCCTGTCCAAAATACATGATTTACCCTAGTTATTCTGAAATTCACGGGAGCAGAAAATAACTTTTGGACTCTCAAGTTTAACCATGATCCTGAGCAGGGTTATTTATAACCGGAGGTGTGGGATATACAATACACTGCGATGGGAGGTAGCAAAATAATGAATCGCAGCAATCGGTTTAGACGTATTGGCATCCCTACTGTCACTTGCAGACTACATGCATTCATACCTCACTCTCGAACCGACACTTGGCTAGTTAAGCTGTGTGAGCATTGCGTAAAGGGTGATTCCTTTCCCGTTGATAATCGATACTCCACATTGGCGATCCTGCCAGTTTTCTGCTTTTCAGCGGAAAGATACCTGGCCTTTATTTTAATATTTGATGGGAGGAATCACCCTGCACCGTTGCTAAGTGAAATAGACAAGGTGAAAGAAAAAAAAAGCAGCTTGTGCAAATTTTGGTTCTCCGTCAGTGCGAAAAAAAAGTGTAGTGATTAGAGTTTCCCACATACAAGACAAACCGAGAAGTTTCGATGGCGCATGGTGTAAACAAGTGTTCAGAAAAGCGGCTGGTTGAGTCAATCTTGTTGTTTTGCTATAAACAAATGTCAGATCGCAAGCTTACAGCGTGTTGTTTGCCATGGGGAAACAGGAACCCCGGCAATGTCCGCTGCCGAAAAGTTATGGTTCGTTGATCTTGTTGTTTTGATATATTCAAATGTCAGATCAGATGCTTACAGCGTGTTGTTTGCCTGGGGGAAGAAGTCCCGGCAATGTCCGCTAGAAATTATTGATCTTGTTGTTTTGCTACGTGCAAATGTCAGATCAGAAAACTTCAGCGTTTTGTTTGCCGTGGGAAAGAGGAGACCCGGCAATGTCCGCTGTCAAAAAGCTATATTTTGATGATCTTGTTGGTTTGCTATGTGCAAAGGTCAGATCACAGGATAAAAGCGTGTTGTTTGCCGTGGGGAAGTGGGGCCTCGGCAATGTCCGCTATTTAAAAGTAAGAATTTGTCGATCTCGTTGTTTTGCTATGTGCAAATGTCAGATCAGAAAAGACTTCAGCCTTACTATTTGCCACGGGAAAAAGGAGCAACAATGTCAATTGACGGAAAAATGAGAATGTATCGATTTAGTTGTTTTAGTTGTTTGCAAATGTCAAACCAGAAGCTAAGAACGTATTGACTGATCCGCAAATGTCCTTGTATTGCTTTATGTGGTATGTGACCGCACAGTACCCTTTGGAGAAAAGAGGAAAAGTTTAAGCATTATATTTGTGTTTTTGTGCGAAATTTCAAATTCAATAACATTGAGCGTGTTGTTTATCAATGCTTAGTGACAGAAGAGTTTGTATTTCTCAATTATGCGTTTTGTAAGCATCAAAAAAAAATATCATCAATAGTTTACTTAAAAAGCATGTAAAAACCGCTGACGGGACTGCATATATAAATCGATAATTTCGTTTGAAATTTGAGCAATGGATTCGAACTACTGGATGAGCAGTACTCACTGGTTGTGGTTGTGAAGAATTTCTTTCCTACAACAAAAATAGCGTGGCTTGGTGTACTGATTGTAGAAGTAATATTTTACAATACATTTACTTATGTATGCCGAATAAAGAGAAAATAAAAGACAGACGTCATACGCGTAGAATTTCAGAACCTATCATCAGATATCAACGGGGTCTGTTTCGCATGGTCGACTTTCACGCAAAGAAGGATCATGAAATAAAATATATGATGAACTTTGAAAGAATATTAAAAATCTGAAACGTTTCTGATGTATAAAGTATTGGTTAAATTAAAACATCGCAATAGATGTAACAAAGATTTCTTCATGACAGCTAGTATAGAACAAGAATGACGAGATGTTAGTATGACTGGTTGAATGGTCGGCCAGATTTAAACGAGTGATATTTGATACCAGATGACCAACATTACACGATGACTGTGAAGGTGTTCCCGACAACGCGGAGAAAAGCATGATTGAAACTAGAAATGACTATTATGAATCATGTCAGTGGATGGTTTCGGCTTGAAGTGAAAGTGTAAGACGCAAATAAAATTGAATACAAAAGTATTCCTACATTATAGAAAACAAAAAAAAATCGACAAAAACGGGAATTTCTGTTAAAAAGATTTTCATTTGTGAAATTTACAACGAGTATTATCGTCTCAAATGAGATGTTAAAAGTACATCACAATGGTCCATGAGATGATTGTTGCAATTGAATATTGAATATGGATGGTGTTGAATGGCATTAGTGAATTATCAAAATATTGTAAATTTTGCACCTTATCGGACGCGACGACTTGTAATCGTCGCCGGTGAAACCGTCGCCAAAATCATCGCCAGCCAACCAGCAGCAGCGAATTTGACGTTTTATCAGTCTTACCAACATAACGGCAAATCACCTCCTTTGATTCGTTTACTGGCGACGATTTTGTCGGACTGTTGGAAAGTTGGCGGCGCGTTTTTTTGTCAATGAAACAGACAATAATTGTATGAATAATTAAATACACAGTTATCCAATACTATGCAGTACAAAAAAATCAATGAATGAAATAATCTAAATTCAATTAGAAAACATGTGTTTTAATTAGGGGGAGGGACGTTTCGCATAAAGACATTTCGCATAAGTACGTTTCGCATAATTTTATGAGTGGACGTTTCGCATAATGGACGTTTGGCATAAAGAGAATTATATGCCTTCTTTAAAATGCTACCTGTTCTTTTATGAAACTGCTTTATGCGAAACGTCCATTATGCCAAACGTCCGTATGCGAAACGTCCTTATGCGAAACGTCTTTATGCGAAATGGGTCACCCCCTTTTAATTAAGAATTATTTTTATTCAAATATTAAGAGTTTTAATTTCCTTTTGTTTGAAAGAAATCAAATTTCAGAATGTGGGATATAGAATACACTGCGATGGGAGGTAGCAACATAATGAATCGCAGCAATCGGTTTAGACGTATTGGCATCCCTACTGTCACTTGCAGACTAGATGCATTCATACCTCACTCTCGAACCGACACTTGGCTGGGTAAGCTGTGTGAGCATTGCGTGGAGGGTGATTCCTTTCCCGTTGATAATCGATACTCCACAGGAGGGGAAATAACTATCGAGCTGTCAAATTTTAACTAAAATTTAAGCGAAACGGTGAAACGGTTCACAGCCTCAGAGTTACTGGTACTGAAGGCGTTACTAAGAAAGCATGTCAGAAGAAAGGCAAGAACTTTGTTCTTGGATTATGCGTGGTATGCAGCTGAAACGTAAAGCGCTCAAGTAAAATTTCTCATTTTTACCAAAGCAATTTTGACAGCTGATCCAGTTTGAGTGAAATGTCACTTTTACTTGCGGAATAATTGAGCGGCACATTTTTTTGTATTTTTTATTTGTATGACAGACGTTACCGATGTTACAAAATCAGCTCTACTTCTCAGCAGCGCACAGCTCAAGTAATTACGGTATAGCGGAATCATTCGTTGACAGTTTCTTGTCCTATCTTTTTGCACGGTACTTATGATCAGCGTACCAGCCATTAGAGATTGCGTTCATGAAAACGAGATTCGATAAATCACGCTGTTGGCAACAAAGTCATGAACAAGAGCAAGCAATGCGTTCCGTTTAATATGACTTTTTGTTCACAAATATGAGACGCATTATTTTGCGTGTTGATTCGTAATCGTAAGTAAAAACTGCCCGATATCACCGATTTCAGTTTTTAATTCAATGTCATTCCATGCTTTTAAAATGATTAAAGAAGAGATACACAATGTAGTCGATTGAAGTACGATACAACAATCGGATCTTCTTCTTCTCTCTGGAATTAGGTCCCAACTGGGACAGAGCCTGCTTCTCAGCTTAATGTTCTCATGAACACTTCCACATTTATTAACTGAAAGCTTTCTTTGCCAATTCACCATTTTTGCATTTGTAATCCATGTGTCAAGCAATCTTTCGTCTACAATTCAGATAGCGAGCAGTGGTACCAGAAGTAGGAAGACCTCTTCCTAAAGGACGGAGTGAAGTTGTACTATGTGGCAAAAATGCGGTCTCTGTTGAGAAGCCTCAGCGTGACGGTGCACAACAAGTACGTATACTTTGTGCTTCCTAAGCACCCTCATGAGTACTCATTCGAAGAAACGGCGAAGAAGCTGAAAGAGCTATTCAGCGTCCGAATCTCCCTGTTCAGCAAGCGATACCAGTGCCTCCAGCTCACGAAGAACGGCGCAGATGATCTCTTAACGTACGCTGGGACGGTCAACCGATGGGACCGATGATGTGAAGACTTCGAGCTCAGCAAAATTGCGGCGGATCAGTTCAAAAGCCTGATTTTTACCTGTAGTTTCCGATCGTCGAAGGACGTAGATATAGGGAAGAGACTACTATCCAAGCTAGAGGCCAACGCAGCGAAGGAATGCACGCTGGAATCGCTCATCATGGGGTACCAACGCCAGGACGAACAGCTCAACCGGAAGCACGGCGTAACTCATCGTGACAAAAAGGCGACATAGTACATAGTAGGGACGATTGACATGGACGGGAGAAGCTCATCAGATCGCACTCTTCCATTTAGACGAGAATTAGAATATTCCGATAGGGTACTTCGTCAAGCAAATGAAACGAGCCAAAATTGCGCCATTTGCCAAACAAGAATTACGTTTGTAGAAAGTGGTTCTCAATAGTGTAAGACCTTTTTTCGAAAATTTATTTATACTTTTTTTGGACAAGATAATAACGAACAATATCTAATTCACAGCATGTAACAACGAAAATTTGAACATAGGACAGTTAAAGTTAGACCAAACACTAGACAAAAAACGACAAATTAATGTAAGTCAAATAACACAAATTTGTAAAACACTATTAATAATTTAACAAATTACATCTCCTCTGAGGAAGAAACAATCCTCGTGTCGAAACGTTGAGTTTAAATAAAACTCGTTTTAATCATTCCAAGACTGCGCAGCCATAAATTCCACAACGAAGGGAGGAATGATAGCAGTGATCCTAGTCTGTACCCAAGCATCCTAGAATAAAGATTAATTAGATGTACAACTAGGGCTCGTGGCGCGGTAAATGGCTGGGCATGGCGTACCATTGGTACCTCGCGTACCTGCAGGAATAAAATAGACCCCTTTGTGCGGTCCTTAGCCTCTTGCCCAGCAACTCCTATCCCTACCTCCTCGTGGTACTGGCCAGGGTACGAGTAACCTTGGGGAAGATCGGGTAACCAACCCCCGGTGGGAACTTTCGTCGTATGCTGACAGGGAAGGGGGGGTTTGCTTTTGCTTTTGCAAACCTGGAGCGTCTGTACTCCACGTTAGGAGCGGCTCACAACAGCGTCTGTTCCCCATGTCAGGGGCGGCTGATCATCGTCCGAGTGCCAGAGAAGGACTCTAAGCTAAACTGCGCACTATGGCCCTCCGAACATTTAGGGGGAATGGTCCTCCGGAAATCTAGGGGGTTGGTGTCAGGCCCTGCAAGCCAACCGTAAAAACACATCAGCACAGGAACGTCAACGAGAGAATACGGACCGGAACAATCGACAAAGACCACAGCGACGAAAATGGACTAGCGATTGGAAACTCGGTACGTGGAACTGCAAATCTCTCAACTTCATTAGAAGTACTCGCATACTCTCCGATGCACTGAAGACCCGCGGTTTCGACATCGTAGCGCTGCAGGAGATGTGCTGGACAGGAGCATTGGTGCGAACGTTTAGAGGTAATCATACCATCTACCAGAGCTGCGGCAACACATGCGAGCTGGGAACAGCTTTCATAGTAATGGGTGATATGCAAAGGCGCGTGATCGGGTGGTGGCCGATCAATGAACGAATGTGCAAGTTAAGAATCAAAGGCCGATTCTTTAACTTCAGCATAATCAACGTGCATAGCCCACACTCCGGAAGCACTGATGATGACAAGGACGCATTTTACGCGCAGCTCGAACGCGAGTACGACCGCTGCCCAAGCCACGACGTCAAGATCATCATAGGAGATTTGAACGCTCAGGTTGGCCAGGAGGAGGAGTTCAGACCGACGATTGGAAAGTTCAGCGCCCACCGGCTGACGAACGAGAACGGCCTACGACTGATAGATTTTGCCGCCTCCAAGAACATGGCCATTCGTAGCACCTATTTCCAGCACAGCCTCCCGTATCGGTACACCTGGAGATCACCTCAGCAGACAGAATCGCAAATCGACCACGTTTTGATCGATGGACGGCACTTCTCCGACATAACCGACGTCAGAACCTATCGTGGCGCCAACATTGACTCCGACCACTACCTGGTGATGGTGAAACTGCGCCCAAAACTATCCGTCATCAACAATGTACGGTACCGACGCCCGCCCCGGTACAATCTCGAGCGGCTGAAACAACCGGATGTCGCCAATGCGTACGCGCAGCATCTTGAGGCAGCGTTGCCGGATGAGGGCGAGCTCGATAGGGCCCCTCTTGAGGACTGCTGGAGGACAGTCAAAGCAGCCATTAACGACGCTGCCGAAAGCGTTGTCGGATATGTGGAACGGAGCTCAAGAAAGGATTGGTTCGACGAGGAGTGCCAGGAGGTTTTAGAGGAGAAGAATGCAGCGCGGGCTGCAATGCTGCAGCATGGTACGCGGCAAAACGTGGAACGATACAGACTGAAGCGAAAACAGCAAACCCGCCTATTCCGGGACAAAAAGCGCCGCCTGGAAGAGGTGGAATGCCAAGAGATGGAGTTGCTGTACCGTTCTCAAGAAACGCGGAAGTTCTATCAGAAGCTCAACACATCCCGCAAAGGCTTCGTGCCGCGAGCTGAGATGTGCCGGGATAAGGATGGGAGCATCTTGACGGATGGACACGAGGTGATCGAAAGGTGGAAGCAGCACTACGATGAACACCTGAATGGCGCAGAGAACACAGGCACAGAAGGTCAGGACAGCGAAGGCGATGGCTACGTCAGCACAGCGGACAGCGGAAATCAACCAGCTCCCACGATGGGGGAAGTTAAGGATGCCATTCAACAGCTCAAGAACAACAAAGCCGCTGGCAAGGATGGTATCGGAGCCGAACTCATCAAGATGGGCCCGGACAGGTTGGCCGCTTGTCTGCATCGGCTGATAGTCAGAATCTGGGAAACGGAACAGCTACCGGAGGAGTGGAAGCAAGGCGTTATATGCCCTATCTACAAAAAGGGCGACAAACTGGAGTGTGAAAATTATCGTGCAATCACCATCCTAAACGCCGCCTATAAAGTGCTATCCCAGATTCTCTTCCGTCGTCTATCACCTATAGCAAACGAGTTCGTGGGAAGTTATCAAGCAGGTTTCATCGACGGCCGCTCGACAACGGACCAGATCTTTTGCGTGCGGCAAATCCTCCAGAAATGCCGTGAGTGCCAGGTCCCTACGCACCATTTGTTCATCGATTTCAAGGCAGCATACGATAGTATCGACCGCATAGAGCTATGGAAAATCATGGACGAGAACAGCTTTCCCGGGAAGCTCACAAGATTGATCAGAGCAACGATGGACGGTGTGCAAAACTGCGTGAAGATCTCAGGCGAACACTCCAGTTCGTTCGAGTCTCGGCGGGGACTACGACAGGGCGACGGACTTTCGTGCCTGTTGTTCAATATTGCGTTTGAAGGTGTCATGCAGAGAGCCGGACTTAACAGTCGAGGCACGATTTTCACGAGATCCGGACAATTTGTTTGCTTCGCGGACGACATGGATATTATTGGGAGAAAATTTGAAACGGTGGCAGATTTGTTCACCCGCCTGAAACGCGAAGCAACAAGAGTCGGGCTAATGGTGAATGCGTCGAAAACAAAGTACATGCTGGTTGGCGGAACTGAGCGCGACAGGGCCCCCCTAGGAAGCAGTGTTACGATAGACGGGGATACCTTCGAGGTGGTGGACGAGTTCGTCTACCTCGGATCCTTGTTGACGGCTGGCAACAATGTTAGTCGGGAAATACGAAGGCGCATCATCAGCGGAAGTCGTGCCTACTATGGGCTCCAGAAGAAACTGCGATCAAGAAAGATTCACCCCCGCACCAAATGCACGATGTACAAAACGCTCATAAGACCGGTAGTCCTTTATGGGCATGAGGCATGGACTATGCTCGAGGAGGACTTGCAAAGCTCTTGGGGTTTTCGAACGCCGAGTGCTGAGGACGATCTTCGGCGGCGTGCAGGAGAACGGCTTGTGGCGGCGAAGGATGAACCACGAGCTCGCTCAACTCTACGGCGAACCCAGTATCGTGAAGGTAGCTAAAGCTGGAAGGATACGCTGGGCAGGGCATGTTGCAAGAATGCCGGACAACAACCCTGTAAAGATGGTGTTCGCCACGAATCCGGTCGGAACAAGAAGGCGTGGGGTGCAGCGAGCTAGGTGGATTGATCAGGTACACCAGGACCTGGAGAGCGTGGGTCACAGTCGAGGATGGAGAGAAGCGGCCATGAACCGAGGGAATTGGCGAAATATTGTTGGCGAGGCTTTATCAAGATAATTGATGTAAAGCCAAATAAGTAAGTAAGTAAGTAAGTCATTGATCGCTAGTTTTCGATAAAACTTGAGGGTGGTCCTTTCGGTTTTCTCAAATTGGTGGACCCCTCGTACGTCAGCTAGCTAAACAGTTTGCAAAAAAGTCCATTTATTGATAAATCTTGGGTATTTCTTCACGTGATATGTCTCATATTTCCCATGAAACACATAGAAAACTTAATGGTTCGCATAGAGAAAGGATATAGCTTTCATTTGATGTTAAAAAAAAATTGGCGGCCATCTTGAATTTTGTTAGAAAAATCAATTTTTCACCATTAGCGCAGCGCTCGTTTTGAATTCTGAAATCACCATCAGAAAGCTGAGGAAAAATTACGTAAGATAGGCTACGGCCCTGATAGCCGTAGCGGTAAACGCGCAGCTATTCAGCAAGACCAAGCTGAGGGTCGTGGGTTCGAATCCCACCGGTCGAGGATTTTTTCGGGTTGGAAATTTTCTCGACTTCCCAGGGCATAGAGTATCTTCGTACCTGCCACACGATATACACATGCAAAAATGGTCATTGGCATAGTAAGCTCTCAGTTAATAACTGTGGAAGTGCTCATAAGAACACTAAGCTGAGAAGCAGGCTCTGTCCCAGTGGGGACGTAACGCCAGAAAGAAGAAGAAGAAGGCTACAAAAACTAGGTGAGTATGGTATTTACTCTATGAAATGAACGATTTTTTTAATCATGTTCCACGATTTATATGGCGACGTATATGGCGAATGCAATCAATGCAAACTTTTTTTTGTACAACAAAGAAACAAGTAATCGTTGGTGTATTATTCGAGTCAGATGAAGAATAGGAGTATTATTTTGAGTGAAAAAATCTGGCGGCCATCTTGGATTTTGACGCCATTTTGATTTTAAGTAATAGAATTAATTTTTCACCTCTACTTGGAATGATTTCGGTAAGAATTTTGGAGCAATTCTTGAGATGAACCGTAGATAGAGGTAAAAATCTACGGTTCATCTCAAGAATTGCTCCAAAATTCTTACCGAAATCATTCCAGGAAATTAATTTGTAACTTTTCTTCATTAAGGAATTCAATGAACTATACCAGTGGTTCATCATTGCGTTGCTTCATAAATTTATCAAGTAATTTCTCAACAATTTATCACCTATTTAGTCCTGCAGTTCTTCCAAAAAATATTCAAGCAATGTTAAAATCTCTATGGATTGTTCATTATTTCATTTGAGGATTCACACTAGCTAATCTGTTCAATGATTTTCAAACAATAAAAAAAATATTGCAGGCCTTTTTCCTGAGATTCAATTTATTATTTTATTTTTTTTTTATAATTATTTTATTTACAAATTCATTTAAAAACCTTCCAAGACTTCCTCATAAGTTAGGGAATTTTTCGGAGATCCTCGCAAGGAATTCAAGCACATTTTTTCAAAGGTTTCTCCAATAATATCCTTAAAATTGTCCTTGACAAATCCATGTAATCAGAATCTTGGATAAATTTTTTGAGAATTTCCTTAGAAAGTTTATTAAAGATTTTCTGCTGGACTAACTGGAGATAGCATAGCCGGAACCTCTGGAATAACTTCTAAGCGTATCCTTAGAGAAAATTCTTGATTGAAATCTTTAACAAACAGATCTGTACCAAAAGCTTTTTGAGGATTTTAGGAAAAAAAAGCATTACATTGATATTACAAATTTTTGCTTAATTTTTTTTGCACCTATCTATTTCATGACCCATCTGTATCAAAATAGCATCGGAAAGATCAAAACTGTTGGAGTAATTGACTTAATTTTACAAGGCTAAAATATTATCTAGTTCGGTCTATCGGTGTTCACACCGAGCAATTCTGGAGAAAAAAAAGTGGAGGGAGATGTCTCTAGGGAAATGATTGCTTTAGTTCTTGAGTTCTTGAGTTCTTTCAACATGGAAATCTTGGACAAACTCCTAGCGAAATTCATTGAAGAATCACTGGTTGAGCTTCAGGAATTTCGTGGGAAATTCGTGATAGCACATTCCTGAAATAATTCCTATGGTGACTTGAGAGTACTTTCAGGGGATATCCTTGAAAAATTCCATGAAGATATTCCTTACAAAGGCCGTTAAATGGAATTAAAATGAGATCTTTGGGCAGATACCTGCATTAGCTTTTGGTGTCCTTGAAAAATGCATACCATAAAACGAAAAGTAACACTTGTAATTCCCAAAAAAGTGGTCTTTTTTGGTTCCCGTTCGGACTCTTTTTGATTTCTTGTTTGTGACTGTTCGATCTCTTTTTGGTACCGTAAAACGGGGTAACTTTGATAATGCGGGTAACTTTGATAATGCGAGACCCACAACATATTAAACGAAATAACGAAGTTTCTGTTAATCAGTTAAGCAAAACAAATGCAAAAGTGAAGAGTATTAGTATGACACTTCATGTCAAAGCTATTTTCATTGGAATCAAGTGCATTTGAGGCTTTTTATACGAATATTAAAAATTGACACAATTTTAGCATTTTCGAAACGCTTACAAACAATCTGTTCTACGATCACTATTTGATGTAGTTTTGAATAGTTGGCCACTTATCTTTGACAGCCTAGTTATCATAGAACTTGAATACGGTCTAAAATCTCTTAGCGAATAGCATTTTCACAAACTGGGACCATTTTTGTAATCTAAGTCAGAAATTTCCATATAACGTTAAACGCCTAGAGGTATGCAATGCCCTACAAATGTTCGTTATTCATTCAATTTTGTTCGATTCATACTCCATTATCAAAGTTACCCCAAAACAGAAAACCAACTTTCGATTATATGAAAAATTATATATCCATTCATAATAAATCTTTTGGAAATCTATCGACTGCAATCGATAGCTAGGATGCCAGTACTTGTTTTAAAAATATAAATTATTATTCTTTGAAACAGCATGCATAAATATTCAAGTTTTCTTCGAAAAAACTATCAAAGTTACCCCGTTTTACGGTATCTATTTTCAAGCATTTTTTCTTGATTTCACATTGAAGCTATATCTTTCCTCTTTACCCGTGGCCACCAATGTGTGGCCCGCGAGCCGCACGTGATGTCTCTTATATCTGATAAGTTCCACTTTTTTGACGTTAACTACGTCTTACGGCAATATACTGGGTGTCAATTGAAAATCTAAAATCTTGCGACCGTCACGAAATTATGTAAGATTTTGAACGCTAATAACTCAGTCATTTATCAATAGATTTTCAATATTTTCCCACCAATCGATCGGAAATGTATACAACAATTTCCTTGAATGGAGAAAACTATTGATTATTGACAATAAACTATTGAAAATTGGGAAAATGTCGACCCCTTTCTTACGCAACCAATCACGTGCAAGCAGTTTTCCACGCTTCTTTTGTGTTCCGCTTCGCACTATAAAAGCAGACCGATTCCTGCTTCTTCGCTCGTTCTTCTTTTTGCCATCAGACTGTGAACATGGTCGGCGCATTCTCAGCTCAGTTTTCAATGGAACGCGAATGGAACAACAATACGCCGCCGCGACTGAAGCCGCTTGTTAAGGGGACACGGGAGACCGTGTTATTTTCCCTATCTTTTGTCTCACTCTAACAATTATCATCAAAACTTTGTGGATGCAAATCTCGAGTTCTAGTGAACCGATGAAGCTGAAAATGTATTGGGTTGTGCACTACATATATAGAATCATAGTGATACATTTTTCGCATCGATATATGGAGTGATTCTTGGGATTTGCTTCTTCAAATCGATAGGGTGATTATGATGACGTCCCGTGCGGCCTTAACGCGCCCATCGTCATCGCCACCGCAAACCTCATCGAGCTACCAGAGGCCCGATCAGGTTCAAGCGGCGGCAGAACACCAGCGTCCGGATTGTGAAATCGCTCAAGATTTCTCAATGGACTCGCGCTTCCAGAATTGGCGCTGCAGGAATCGAGGCGCAAAGGCAAGTTTGTACGAGGTGGTTGAAGAAAATCGACCAAAGCCGCTTGTTGAAGCGCACATCGTCATCCGTACCGCAAATCTCATCGGGCGAGGAGGATTGCAACCAGTGCGCCGTCAAAATGTGTCCGTGTTACGCAAATTCAACAATTCAATCGGCCCTTTTCAGAGCCAACAATTGTGTTTTAAAGAGTTGATTGTGTAATATTCCCTAATGTGTTTACCACATCTCTTTATTCATCTCATAGCATAATTCAATAACTGATTTATTACGAATAATTGACAATACGGCAATTTGAGGATGCTTTCGAGGACGCTGCTGCAGTGCCGTTGGGATGAGTGCTCAGCATTTCACAACGATTGTAAAATAGAGTGGCATTTCAAACAGCGTGTTTGTTTTCCCATATGTTATGGGACAACTTCGATGACGAAAATTATCACATGTAACAAAATTGTACAGTCGAGTCTAGTACACGACACTGAAGACGGCCTTACAGTTGAGGTCGAAATACGCGTATCTGTCAAAGGATACAAACTCTAGTGGAATTTATTGGTATTGTAGTAAATTCAGTTTTATAATCTACTTCAAATTGCACAATTGTAATAATTTTGACAATTGTAATAATGAATCCGAAATTTACCTTCATAATAAATAAAACTAATGATAATCAATAGCTAATTATTGAATATTTAGTAAATGTCAACCCTTCCAACAAATCATTCAATTCTTACGCATTAGCATTTTCTGAGATTTTCAAGTAATTCTCAGCCCAACACATCATTGGCACATGCCCATTTCCCAGATTGGACTATCAGAAAGAGAAGAACACGAAAGGGAGGAGCATCATTTGCTATTCTAAGGTAATAAAACATGCTTTCTACGTCAGATTCGGTCTCATTCCATTTTCGCTTTCGAGCTCCGAACCTGCTCAGCGAGGAGTAGCTCGCTGCCAGAAGCCTGCTGAGATGTAAATTTTCAAGTTGCCAATCCAGCGTCTGGTTTGTGAAATCGCTCAAGATTTCTAGATTGGCTCGCACTTTGAAAATTGGACCTGCAGGAATCAGTGTGCGCTCATGCAAGATTTGTACGAGATGACTGAAGAAAATCAGCCAAAGCCGCCTGTAGAAGCGTTCATCGTCATCGCCACCGCAAATCTTTTCGGGCGAGGAGAATTTTAGTCTGTGCGCCGTCAAAATGTGTCTGTGTTACTCGAATCTAACAATTCAATCGGCCCTTTCCAGGGCCAACAAATGTGTACTAAAGAGTTAATTGTGTAATATTTCCTAATACCACATACTTGCTATAATCACTTAATTCTTCTCGTAACATCATACAATATCTTATATGTTATGAATAATTGTAAATAAGAGCCTTCCTTAGCCGAGTGGTTAGAGTCCGCGACTACAAAGCAAAGTCATGCTGAATGTGTCTGGGTTTGATTCCCGGTCGGTAATTTCGTATTGGAAATTTTCTTAATTTCCCTGGGCATAAAATATCATCGTACCTGCCACACGATGTACGAATGCGAAAATGGCAATTTTGGCAAAGAAAACTCTTAGTTAATAACTGTGGAAGTGCTCACTAAGCTGAGATGTAGGCTCTGTCACAGTGGGGACGTTATGCCAAGAAGAAGAATAATTGACAATACGACAAATTGAAATTTACGTTGGCGATGACGATATCGATGACTGGAGCACTTTTCCGAACGACGAGCTTCTCACTGTTCTTAAATTCACAAACCGTTACATTCTGGAAGGTTGCTTATATGACAATTGACTTAAATTCAAATGCAGCAAATCACATGGCGTAGTTAACGTCATGCGGTCGTGTCTTGTACACAACCCCCACTGATTTTTTTTGTTCGGGAATCTGTTTTACTTCCAAACTTATCAAAAACATCAAACTGAACTACAGTCATACCATTGAGTTAGGGAGGTATCGAGAACACAAAACCAATGCAACTGCGATCCGAGAAACCATCGAGTTAGCCATGAAAACCAACTTTTACTATGGCTCTCTAACTCGATATCAAGATACGGAATATCGAGTAAGGGAGAGTTAACTGTAAAACAAAAAGTATTCAGTAGGTATAAGAAATAAAACTAGTTGAAAAAAGGGCTGAGAATCCCCTAGTTTTAGAATATTCTAAGAACGGCAAACAAAAATTGGAATTCTAACGATATGTGTTGATTGCGTCCTGGTTTCAGCAAAAGTTACTCTGTACAATCAAACTATCGACAACAGTTCGAAAATGTTTTCAAAACTAGGTCAAGATAACTATTCCTGTCATTCCTGGCTCGATCACGTCACAACAGTGTGTTCGGCGTTACAACCGGATGTGACTTGAATACACTATCTTATCGACGGCACGAAGGGGCACGGCTTCTGGAAACGTTCTCGTCGATTCCGGATAATTCAACCGCAAGCCTGTGAGCCCGCTCGAAGGTCCGTCTAATTTTAGACGAAATTGTTTTCGAAACAACAACAAAAAAAAATCGTCCACTAGTGGACTAGTGTGAGAATCCAAATCGAACTGGATGGAAAATTACCGATCATGACGCAGCAGACAGGCAGGCCGCTATCTATCACAATCGCACACTCGAGGCCGATACCGTGTTGGGTATTTCTTGAAAGATAACAACGCTGCCACAGATATGATCCGCCTAACGTTTTTGTTTTCCACAAGAAACCGGTTCATATTTACTACAAAACTCTCGACGGATCTCTCTCTCGCTTGGTGATAAGATATACCGGCTATACTCGACGGAGCACTCAGCCGTACAGTCAGTGGGAGCGATTGGTCACACCCGGCAAGAGATAGTCGGTTCTCTCCCCTGCCTTTGCCCATGATATTATTCAACGAAAATTGTTAGTGTTTGTCTAGAGTGAATGTGGCCGATAAGAAGCGCGCCGAACACAGATGGAGACACTGAACGCCGCTGAAGTCACGCGAATCAAATGCGTCTACCGAATGTGCGACCTAATAACTATCACCGGATCATGGTTGATAGATGGGACAGGGGCTCTCAATTTTTTATGGACGAGATAATAGAGGGTAGGTTCATCGTGATAATCGATTTTTTTGCGCCAAGTCATTATCTCTCACTTGGATTGAAGTCCAAACTTGGTGATAAGTGTGCTTATGACTTAAATCGAGACTAGCAGGTAAATGACGCTGAAGACGGCTTTGCAGTTGAGGTCGAAATACGCGTATCGGTCAAGCATAGCTTAGCATAGACTGACTGTACTGTCAATGGTTGCTACTCCGTGAAAGGAATGAACTGGTAATCACAATCAAGCACTAAAAGATTTAATTTTGCCAAATTGCCATTGTATTGAACCTCAACCTTAGCTTCACCAGACACCTCTAATCTGGAACCATTTACCACAACAAGTTGTTTAGAGCTTTTCAACAAGGGAAGGTCAAATGTCAGAAGAGCCACTGTCGACTTCCATAAGTACATCACTGTTTTCAATAGATACATTTAACAAACATGAATCATTCTTGTCAACGGATGAAACATGCATACATTCTAGATCACCTGATTTATCATCATCCAAACCACAGTCGATGGTCATAAGCCTATCCAGCTCTTTGTCCACAGCATCCGAGTCAAAAGAAATCCTGTTGGAAATATCTTATATCCTCACTTATATTGTCCTTGAGTTTGTAGCACTTCCTTCGTAAATGTCCTCTACGTCCATAGTAGTCGCAAATTCGCTGATCCGTCGTCCATCGCTTGTCGTCCATGTTGCCTCGCCGAAGAAATGCACCTGCTGGCGAATCTCGACGTTTTTGTTGCTGTAATTGGTAGTTAGCTTTGTGATGACGATCATCCATGGATCGAGCACCAAAACGACTCTTTATTACACTGTGATAAACTTGAGGCATTCCTCTCGACCTTTGTTCAGGTATTTGTCTTCCATTAGTAAATGAAAAATTTGTGTTTATTGAAGCCACTTGGTCAACATAATTGTTCTTTAAAGCTTTTGTGTGAGTATCCGCCTTTTCCCATGAAGCGATAATTTTGTCCACCTGTTCTAAAGTCAATTTAACATTGTCTTCAGTAAAAAGTCTATGTCTGAGGGAATTGTCTGTTAAACCAACAAGAATGCGATCAAGAATGAGAATATTTTTTCTGATCACCAAACACGCAATGTTCCGTAAGCAATTTGAGTGAAAAAAACAAAATCACTTGCAGTTTCCCCAGGTTGCTGTACTTCAGTACTGAAATTATATCTCTGGAGCAAGACTGAATCAGTTTTGTCAAGTCTCTCAAGCTTGTCCGCCACACTAAAAAGGTAATGTCCACCTAAAAGAAACATTTGGTCTTTTCTCTGTTCGTCATTAATCTTGTTCACTCGGAAATGGAATGATAATCGTCTGATCCAAGTAGCAAAAGATTGACCTTTACGGTAAGGTTCAATATTGGGAGCTACCACATAAGCCATATTTGCCAAAACCGTAAGCAAAATGCAAAAAATAGGCAAATTTGAACAACTGATTCACAACACTGATTGCAATTAAAATTAAAAAATGAAAAAAATGTTGATGACAACAATCAAAATTTATCACTTTGTAGTCCTACGTCAATATTCCTATAAAAAATTCACAATAATCAACACAGTTACCAAAAAAAATTTGAACCAGTCTAGTCTTCACAACTGGTCCGATGCACGAGTTCACTATATGACGTTTGAGCGGTGCCGTGTTATTTATGTGACCATGGCAACCAGTGAATTCGGAGCCACTCAAAAGTCAAATTAGTGAACTCGTGCATTGGTCCATTCACTGCGCAGATGCCTACTAGGATTAAAAGAAAAACACTCTTAATTAATTTGTAAAATAATTGTTCCCTGAAAACAATAAAGGCTTTCAATTAGGTTAATTGTGTTACTATTGTTTAACCAAAACCGACGCCAGCAAAGCAAATGGCGGTTAAAATACAATTAAGGTTTCTTACCGTCGAAAAACATCAACGAAAAAGGTTAATTTCCACTCGCGGAATTTGATTTCACTTTTCCGAGTATTTAGTTTTACTTGGTTCTTACCACCGCTCCAGTCAGTTTTGGACCAGCCTAATCATCTGTTCCGCGGGTCATGGGAAAAAAATCTCACCCGTGATGGCTGCCGCCCGAGCTGCTGCGCTGATCGCGCGCCGAAAATCCAACTTTCGGACACCGTTTTCCTCGTCGCCACTAAAATGTTTTATTTTCCGGAACCTAACCGGATTGGGGGTGAAACCTTCGGACACGATAAACCGTACTGGGAGGATTATACTCAACTTTATCAGGGGGAACTTGGGGTTTTCTCACTAGGGAAGCACAACTTGTACGTTTGAGGTGTAAAACTGAAGAAAGCCTCTTTGGGCTTGTTTAATATAAATATAAGATCGACAGCAGTGTTGCCAGTTTCTGCTGACTAGTTTATGCACGCAAACAAATTTTGTAGTATAACCCAACTAACATTTACTCATTTAACAAACACCATTATGGCAGTTTTATTCAGCATCATGTTTTATAACATTTTAATAATTTCCATGGCCAACCTTTGTTAAAGCATTGTTCACACAAATTTGGAGAAACTTTAAAGCATGTCGTTGAATACCAACTTTATTTTTCAGCTTTAAAAACGTTTTACAAGCATTTAGTTCAGCTTTTATACGGCTGGTCTAAAAATAATTGAAGACTAATAAAAACGAAAAAATATTTTTCTAAGCACTTTTTAAATGTAGTGTGCACTATTATTATGATAGTATAACAATCTTATTTAAAAATCGCCTGTATACTGGATTCGAACTCGAGACCTTCCAATTGTCAGCGGTATGCCTTGCTATCTGCGCCATCCTAAAATTGATGATCATACCGTCCAGTGCAAAATATAAACTTCTCATAGCTGAATATTGACCATGTTCGAGCTTCTATTCGACAACGTCTAATCAACACATGGTACGCTAATCTACAACTGAACAAGCATATTATTCAGCTGCTGTTTAGTGCTGATCCAAGCTGAGTTCAGTCGGCTATTTTTAGCGCACAGTGAGAAAATTTATGTCGATGTTGGTCAAAATAATGTTTATTTACACAAGGTAAAAACAGTCTGAAATGATTAATCTAATTTCATAATAAGTTTTAGTTTGTTCAAATCTGATTAATTAACTTAAATAATTTTATAAATTATAGTTTGATTATTTTTTTATTTGTATTTTTCATAAACCTATTACATATGCATTGAAGTAAAAGTTCTCTGTATGAATATATTTAAATCATTTGAAGGGTTAGTCCTCAGAACTCACCTGAATAGAAAAATATTCGAATACCTTGATGCGATTTTTATTTTCGGAAATGGCCAAGTAAATAATTTTTCTTAGAGCGCATTATTTATTCAGTTGTGAAGAAATGTCATTTCAAATGTAGCTGGCTATAGAAATTTATTTAATCACTTCTGTCAAATAAATTTCCATTTTTCTTGTACGGAAAAACATCCCGAGCAGGCGAAAAGAGCTTAGCAATAGAAAGTATAATATGGATAGCCAAAAGTGATATTAACTTGATAGATATATAATATAAAATATCTGGAAATTATATCTAAAATAAACTACTAGAACAAAATTGGCATGTCATATTTAGATTCTGCAAGATTTTACCAATAGCTGCGAGCTATTCATTAGATCATCAAATTTTTCATAGGTTTAGAAGTTCCAGGAACAAAATTTTGATATTGTCTTCAGATATTTTATCTCTTATGTCAATCAAGTCAATATCACGCTTTGTTTGTCAGTACTTTGCTCCTACTCGGAATACTTAGCTTAAATGTTTATTTTTGTTTTTAACAATAATTCTGCATTTCTGGAGACTGACCATGCTTATTTTCTGAACAGCTATTTCAAAAGTTTTAAGATAGCATAATTTATAAGCTTTGAAATGCATTCGGAACTCAACACGAATTTCGGATATTTTGTCCATTTTCAACAAGGCTTATTTATTGCTGAACAATGTGTTTGTTAAACGTCATTTTGGCCTCTATTGGATCAACTGTTCTTATAATATACTGAAGCTGTATTAGGATTTTATAAGATACTTATTCAGCTCTTATTCATGCTTATGTTAAACATGTGGGAATAGGGTAACGGTCGTATTTTGGACCCCCTAAGGAAGTGATTTTACATTTTTGTCCCAATTAATTAATTGCACAGCGTAACCAAGTCAAAGAACATACCAAAATGTAGAGAAAAACTTCCTATACGAGATAAAAATGCCCATACGGTCATGTAGGATCCAAAAGACGACGAAAATAATTGAATTGTGATGCACTGTTTTTCATTATTTTGGACACACCAATACATTTTGGACCCTCAAAGTATATATTTTGGACCCCCGGCATATTTTTATCGTTTGGCGACAAAGTCCACGGCACTGGTTGTATAATATGCTTGCTCATAGTCTAATCAATCGATTGACAATCGAAAAGCGAAGAAATTCTACGCTTTTAGTTCAGAAATTAGAAAAAAGTTTTTGTTTACATTTGAAAAATTTCTGACGTCTTCAATTTCTGTCTGTAACGTGTTGAAACGGTTGCATGGATGAACCGATTTAATTAAATTAATTTCAGATAAAATAAACACATTTTCCATGCACAAACGCTTGATGCAAGTGCGGAATAGTCCTATCTTTCCAAACGGCATGCGGCTTGTATTGGTCTTTCGATTTAAACTGGAAAATTTGCAGGAAAATGACCCAGGGGGTCCAAAATATATAGAGGTCCAAAATATATTGGTTACCCTAGCTGAAGTGCGACGCAAGTAAAACGTTAGTTCGTCTTCTGAATATCCTTTTATACATATACATTTGTTTAGTGGAATATTGGCTTTTTAATTGGGGGAAACATGTCTTGTTCAGCTCATTTGTAGAACAATCTTGACTAGTCGAATGAGAATCTTTGGAAACGTTTAATAAGTGGCGATTCAACTTTTGTTCATTCTAATGCATAACGTTGAACAATGATCTAAGTTTGTGTTAAAAAAGCACCTTCTCAGCTCTTTATAGAGCAAATTTTTTTTTCAGCTGCCATTGCCATTATTGAACAATAATTAAACATGCATGCTTGTTTGTGGCTCTGAATTGTTAGTTGGGAATCTACTGAATCTATGGTAGAATTAAGAACTGCACCAACGATTTTCAACCGACTACAAAAATCTGTTAAGTTTACTATAATCTGGTGAAAATCACTGACCAGTGCAGTAAAAGTGACCATGTCCATAGTAGTCTCGACTACATAGCATTGTATTTCAATCCGTAACACTCACCTTACAACACAGTGTGGTCAAAAGTACATTGCCAAACTTGTCAAATCAAGAATGTTTCTAGTCATAAATGCTGCAACTGTGGTTAATTAAACCGAAAATATTTTCTTGTGTGGTGATGTTGACTATGTTCTGGTAGAGGTAACAGATTAGTGTAGTCGGTTGAAAATCGTTGGTGCAGTTCTTAATTTTACCATGGATTCAGTAATTTCTACTATAAAATTCATTCCAGTGTGGGGTGCTGAATACACTCATAAATGTTATCACACAAAGTGTAATAGAATATACATTAGGGACCAAATGCAGTACTAGTAGTGGTACCCGTTCTGAACCCGACTACTACGTCTGTATTCATCTCTGTTTCAGAATTTAATCACTAGCACGGAATAAACAAGACAAGGCAGCCACTTTACTTGCGTGAACATCAATTTTGGTTGTAATTTCGAGCCGACTGGAATATATATGAAACGTATATTGACTAGCGTTGGGCAAATTTGTGCAGAACATCGATGTTACTGAATCGATTCACATTTGAACTGTCGAATCGATTCACCGATTTAATCGAATCCTTTGTATCGATGTTTTTGAATCGATTCGAATCGGATAAAAATTGAAATTTATGAAGTTTGAAATGAGACCAAATGCATTTGTATTCGATTTCAACATCTTGCAATCAAATTAGTTTTGAAAATCAATCGAACCGATTTACTATTCCAAGGCTAGTTCAAAATATGGTTTCTTCTCCACAAACATTTCTTTACAAACAAAACTTGTTATTTAAAAGTGCTCTTGAAACTTTAATCAAATCCCATAGTTGAAGCCAGGAGCATTGCAATTCCAAAATGTGAAGTAAAATTTGAATCCGTGATTATAGACGATGATCTTAAACTTTTGATCCGCCTTAAAAACGTGAGGAGAAGGCAGCCATGAAAATTATATGACAGGATTTGCAGAAAGAAATCAAAAAACGTTTTGCGCAATTAAGAAACAAAAAATTTGAAAATAAGATTTTTCAATTGGACCCTGGCTAAGCCCTTTTGGAAATTATCTAAAATTTTGAAAAAACTTCAGAAGACAATACTGGCATTGAAAGAAGAAAACAAATAATTACTAATTGCGAAAAAGCTCAAAAACTTTCTATGCAGTTTGAAAGCGCGCACAATTTTAATTTAGGACTTACTAGTCCAATTGAAAATCAAGTTACTCAGGACTTCGAAAATATTCTAAATCAAGAGAAAGTTTTTGAAAATGCCTGGGAGGCTGATTTGGGAAGAAGTGAGAACTATTATTAAAAAATTCAAAAATATGAAAGCTCCTGGCGATGATGGAATTTTCTACATCCTCATCAAGAAACTTCCAGAAAGTAGCTCATCATTTGAAGTTGATACATTTAACAAATGTTTTCAATTAGCATATTTTCCTGACAAATGGAAAAATGCTAAGGTTGTTCCAATTTCAAAACCAGACAAAAATCCTGCAGAAGCTTCTAGCTATCGTCCAATCAGTTTGCCTCCATCAGTAAACTTGTTGAAGAGGTCATTTTGAACAGAATGATGCCCACATCAACGAAAATTCAATTTTTGACAATGAACAGTTTGGAGTCCGCCATGGACATGCGACCACTCATCAACTTTTACGTGTAATAAATTTGATCCGTTCCAACAAATCTGAAAGCTATTCTACTGGTCTTGCCCTTCTAGACATAGAAAAAGCATTCAACAGTGTTTGGCATGAAGAATGGTCGTAAAATTAAAAAACTTTCATTTTCCAACATACATTGTTAGAATAATTCAAAGTCATCTGTCAAATCGTACACTTCAGGTTAATGGTCCTAAAATGTTTAATGAATTCTTATTTAATAATACGAAGGAGCATGTTATTGCAACTACTTTAGCAAGTTTTCCAGCTCAAATAACGGCTATAACATTTTTAAACTTCAATTTTAAAAATGGTTTCGAATATGAACCTTGACACTTGTGATCTTGTTTGACATTCACTTTTTCGACAAAAATGCCACAGGGTATATAGTTTGAACACTGGGGTTGTTCTTATCTGACATTTCGGAAGGGACACGGAAAACAAAATATACCCAACATTTGAGTTTAAACCAAAAGGTGTGACAAAATCATAAAAACATGTTTTTTGTACTTAAACCAATGAAAATCAATTAAAAATTGAGTAAACATGTGTTTCTGCCCTAAACTTAAGCGTTTGGTACTAAAATTGAGACAGGGCTTTAGGACCCTATTATCAGAACTCCAGGTCTGAAAAACTTCCTGTAAGAGCTGGTGTTCTCCAAGGCAGCATTTTGGGACCAATTCTTCTTCTTCTTTCTGGCGTTTACGTCCCCACTGGGACAGAGCCTGCTTCTCAGCTTAGTGTTCTTATGAGCACTTTCACAGTTATTAACTGAGAGCTTACTATGCCGATGACCATTTTTGCATGTGTATATCGTGTGGCAGGTACGAAGATACTCTATGCCCTGGGAAGTCGAGAAAATTTCCAACCCGAAAAGATCCTCGACCGGTGGGATTCGAACCCACGACCCTCAGCTTGGTCATGCTGAATAGCTGCGCGATTACCGCTACGGCTATCTGGGTCCCTATTGTACAATATTTTCACATCTGACTTACCTGAGTTACCTCAGGGATGTCAAAAAGCCTTGTTTGCGGATGACACAGGCCTCTCCGCCAAAGGACGAAGTCTGCGTGTCATCTGTAGTCGATTGCAAAAAAGTTTGGATATTTTTTCTTCATGCTTGCAAAAATGGAAGACTTCTCCTAATGCTTCCAAAACTCAACTAAGTATATTCCCACATAAACCAAAAGCTCTTTATTTGAAACCTTCAAGAAGACATGTTGTCACGATGAGAGGGGTTCCAATAAATTGGTCAGATGAAGTTAAATATCTAGGGCTCTTGCTAGATAAGAATTTAACTTTCAAAAATCACATTGAGGGCATTCAAGCCAAATGTAATAAATATGTAAAATGTCTCTATCCCCTTGTTAATAGAAAATCAAAACTTTGCCTTAAGAACAAGCTTTTGATATTCAAACAAACTCTTAGGCCAGCCATGTTGTATGCTGTAGAGTAAAGTGGGGCAAAAGTTCGAGTGGGGTAAGAGTTTCTTTTTAAGATTTCTAGCTCAATTCAAAACAAATCTTTTAAATGTCATGGTGGTTCGAAAGCTATTTAAGTAAGAGACTTTCAATACAAATATCATAAAAATCGATTGAGATTTGGAAAAGTTATGGCTATTTGTTGTTTTTCGACGAGAATATTGTAATTTTTGGTCAAACTTTCGTTGCATGGAACCAATTGAAGATAAAATCTTTTTCAATGTTTTATGTAAGGGCGTTTCTAGGTCTATCATAAGGTTGCTTTGAGGTGTATTAGTTTTTGCATAAATGCTTGAAAACAATTTTTGGCCTATAGTGGGGCAAAAGTTCGAATCAGCGGGGCAAAAGTTCGACCCATGTATAAAATCACGGAAAAATTTGCAAATTGCCTCAAACCCACATATTATCTAAAATTTAGTTAAATTTGTCTGATCGTGTGAAAACTGTCACCAAAATTTTACATTTCCACTTAGTTTTGCGAAAATCTGCTATTTTTGAGTATATTACAATTAACCCAGTTTTGGGCAATTTTTTGATGACAATTTAGTGTGTATTTTTCGTCCAACTTAAGTTTACGGCTGGTGTAAAGTATGCCTGTCATTAAAGGATCGATATTTTGTGTTTAAGCCAGCGAACTTTTGCCCCACACTAGATTCGAACTCTTGCCCCACCGGTGGGGCAAAAGTTCGAATAAGACAATCAATTTTGAAACTGTTATAACTAAAAATGGGTAAATATTTTAACACAAGTTTGTTCAGCAAAATTATAGCCAATATGTTGAAGGTTCAGTGTATGGTATTTGTTTTGTTTTATCTGCTATTGTTTTCCTGGAAACTTTGATTATACCACTAAGGTCGAACTTTTGCCCCACCTTACTCTACCAATATGGACTAGCTGTTGTAATACCAGGAAGAAAGCTGTGCAGAGAATTCAAAATCTAATTTTGAAAATGATTCTGAAGCTTCCTCCCTGGTTACCAATGAGTTACATAGAATATCCAATGTTGAAGCATTGGAACAAATGTCAAATAAAATAATTAATCATTTCAGGCAAAAATCGTAACAATCTTCTATTGCCACGATTAATGCGTTATATATTTAGGTTAAGTTAGGTTAAGTATATTGAAAACGTGTTTTTTTTTCTCTTTTAAGCAGGTGAAATCAACTCACCAGTAAAAAAAACTTAACTGCTACGGCAAATCAAATGTAATATGTTGTTAAAGACACGGACACCGTCTTCCGCCATTTAGCTGCACAGACTGTAACTTAACACTAGACAACGGACAAGCATGCTCCAGTGGCACAGCCGAGAAACAATCCTGACGAAAAGTTTCGACGGCTGAAGCGGGAATCGAACCCACACCCCATGACACGAATCGATTACTGCCTGGAGACACTAACCACTTGGCCACGAAGCCATTTTGTTAACAAAATGTTTCTAAATTTTAAATTTGTTTTACCAAATTAGGATTATAGTGTTGTCTAATAAAACAGAACACCTAGATATAAGAAATGAATGTAATGTTTTGAATGATAGTAATAAAGAAATTAAAAAAAAAATTGGTTGTAAGCACGGTATACACAACAAGGTAGGCTATTCCCACGTGTAAACAACGATTTTCAATCAAAACATGTGTCGTCATCCCTATCGTCAGGCATGAGGCTTAAAGGATAGTAAAAGAGAGCAGGCCTTACTTTCTTTCGCACTCGTTCGAGTTTGCGATAGGAATGACGTCACTACCAAATGTCACTTTTCGGAATATAATACCTTGTTTCTTTTTATCGTGGTTGTAAGCATGTGACGTCATAACGCAAATACGATCTGGATCACTAGATTATTTTTTCAACAAATTTGTTGGAGGTAGATGGGAATGACGTAGTCTACTGCCCTTCTACGCCTACTTGTCCCATGTTCTATGTAAACCTTATGGACAGCGGGACAAATATGCGTAGAACGGCAGTCTAGTAGCTGTCAGTTTTCGGAGTATAAAACCTTATAAATATTGTAAACCGTGATCACTAGAGTAAGGAACCAATAACAATCCCGCAAAAATGGTGTTCACCTCGAATCCGGCCGGTACAAGACGAAGAGGAGCGTAACGAGCTAGGTGGTTTGACCAAGCACGCTATGTCTGAACCAGACGATTATAAAAATCGAATGTTCATCGGATTTTTTTCTCGCTAGAGATCAGTATTTGATCCATATTTTCATAATCGGAAGGTTTTGAAATATTCTATCGGTGAAATTTTGATTTTTTACACTTTTCAGCTTTTTTCATACTAAAACCCATGAAAACCTCGTTTTTTGGGGCATTTTGAGTTGTGTGTGTTGATCGCCGTTGTGTAACTTGTCCTGTTTTGCGCCGTCTGTGATGCCAATTTCATTGAGACGTTGCTCTATAAATTCAAAGTTTGAATGCATGCTATAAGGTTGCAGAACAATTAACGTCTGTGCAATATCAAACTCTGGATTGGTACGCTGGAAAGCCGTGATTATATAGGAAAATCGTGGGTGTGATAACAGGAATCGATGAGAACAACAATGGAAGACCAGTGCAATAAATGTTCCGCAAACATCGACACCATGAAAGACCTCTACACTGTATGTGAAGGAAGATGTGCGGGAAAGTTTCACGCATCATGCGTCGGTGTTAGTGAGGATCAGTTGTGTTCGCTTTCTAAAAACATAATTTGGATATGCGACAAGTGCATGATAGAATTTTGTAAATCAAGAGATAGCACTTCTGTCTCTCGCAAGACTTCACCTTCTCCTAAAACTCCAATCACCGCTGAACTGGAAGAGATGAAGTCCCAAATAGCGATGTTAAGCAGTGCAGTCGCCAAATTGAACCTAACCGTTGCGCCGTTTGAAGCAACACGACAGCACTCAACTCCAATCACCTCGCCTAAAACAACGAACAATGCCAGTGTGTGTGCGTCTGACTGCACAACTAAGTACAACTCAGAGGATTTCTTCTCGTTACTGCTAACAAACGTTGATAAACACGTCAGTGAGAACGACATTGTTTGTTTGGTATCGGATTCTCTTCGCGCTCCTAGACCCGAATGCATGAACGTGACTAAATTGGTTCCGGTTTGGAAAAACTGCGAGGATTTGGATTTCATTTCCTTCAAAATCATTCTGCACGAAAGGTGGAAACAATCAGCTTTGAATGGACATACCTGGCCACGAGGATTGAAATTTCGAGAGTTCGCTAGAAGACCCACCTCGCCATGGAAACCTTTGGCGTACACGAATGTCACAGTATAGGCGATAAAACGAAAATGTTTGTGATTTTGTAGCATCTAAATTTTCTGCTTTAAATCGTTATTCATTTTATAATGTTTTGTTTATGTTCTTTTTCTTGTGAATTTCGAGTGTAGTGAAGTAATTGATTAATGATGTTTATTTTAATAGTTGAATCTATAATGAAGTTGTCGTACTTGTTTGAAATGTGTTCTGATTATGTGTAATAATATGCAATCAAATATTTTAAGAACATACAGTCTGTACAGCTCGCTGAAGACGGTGAAACAAATAAATCAAAATCATTTTAACCCATACAAAATGTATGGAAAAAAATACCCCGATAGAATATTCTAAAACCTTCCGATTATGAAAATATGGATAAAATACTGATCTCTAGCGAGAAAAAAACCGATGTACATTCGATTTTTATAATCATCTGGTTCAGACATAGCGTACCAAGTGGAGCAGGATCTTGGAAGTGTGGGGCCACCGAGAAACGGCCATGGACCGAGTTAGTTGGCGTACCATTGTAACGCGGGTCATGTCTTGAAGGGCGTAGCGCCACCAAAAGCAAAAGTAAAAAGATATAAGCCAGAAATGCGCCGACATATGTAGAGTGACCCCCTTGGATCATGCTTTAGGTTAACGATACCAACAAAGCTGATTTCTTCAAAAGTCCGCAAGTAAGCAGAGTTCCTTATATTTTCCTAAATTTTTACCAATAAAAACTCTTATTGAACGATTTTAATTATTAGAACAAATTGGCTTGAAAAACAACTTGATTCATAACCAAGTACTGCTTTGTTGAAAATGTTTGTTTATATCTGTAATCAGTTGATCCAACAACCCCCCAAACCCATGTAGTGTTGCCAGAATTTCTGTCTCGTGTGCTGAAGAAGACCTACTGCGAACTATTGCCCCGTGCCAAGTTTTACCCCGAATTAACTACCGCGGAAGATAAGTCTTCTTGTTTCAAGTGGGTCGCATGCGCCCAAGCTGTTGAGAACAGCTAATATAACCGATCAGCCGCAGACCGCGTGAGACATCATGGCTGAGTTGGCCGGGTCGCGTTATCAACTGTTGTCGTCGTCGTCGCCGTCGTCTTTTTATGGTCAATATTTGCCCTCGCATACAGATTGCAAGTAGCGATATAGTTGCCCATCTTTTAACTGCCCCATACTTGGCGAGGAATTTATTGACAGATGGATCAACCGACATGTGGCTGGCTGCTTTCTACACTGTGAACCGATCCCGGATTACGTTTAGTAAATCACGTATCAATTAGGATCAGAAAGACTGAGAACTTCATGATCACACTTAGCAAAGTTTCCATGCATTTGAATACCGTCCAAGGCACAGTGCTTCCTAATGCTTTAATTCGTGATCAAAATTGTTCTGTGCTCGAAAAGTTGCTTTCAGAGGTAATGATATTATGTCTTCAAAGAATTTGTTGTTGATGTAGAAAAGGTGTTAGTTTTGTAATTAACCTTCCTAGCAGTGAGACATATTTTTACTATTTTTTACAAAAGTAAAGATACACATGTACACAGTACAAACAAAACCATTTAAATTATAATGAATTGAATGTAACAAATGGCCTCTATCATATATGATATGTATTTATGTACCCAAGGAACACAAGAAAATCTTCAAAATCAGAAGACCAATATCAATATCGCCACAAATTTTAAAACTAGAAGAGTTTTTTGAGAACTTGTGAATAATTGTACAAAAATATCGAGAAATAAAAAATAATTTACGATAAGTTAAAAAATATTTTTTGTGGTAAAAACATGAAGCTGCCGGGAGAGGGATTAATATTAACAAACTATTGCTGTGTAAACATCAACCAACTATTCAGACACAAAACAATTTAGATCACCAGTTTAATCCTCAGTAAGCACTGTGCAAGGGGTTGAACTCCGAGTGTGTAACCTTTTCGCTAGAACTTTCTTCGGCCTGCTTGGGGCGCCTCTTATCTTATTTGCAAGAGTCTACACGCACTCCCGATTCCCGGGACCCGATGAAGCCGGCAGCAGCAAAGTTGCAATTTCGCATTTATAATTAGCTAATAAAGCACCATCGTAAGCAAAAACACAATGGCTGATAAGAAAGTCGGCGGAGCACGGGGGCTTTCGTGATAGGTTCCCCTCCCCGCGAACCGGGGAGCTGACGTCAATCGCAAAAGCCTGCACCAAAGGCGCGGTACTTGTGCGCTAAGCCCGCGCTGACTAGGCAGCCGATGATCATTATTGGCTTGGGAGCTCGGCTGAACGATATTGCTCACCGTCTCCTTCGGATTAGCCGTTTTGGATTTGATGAAACGCAATACGACCTTCGGCTTCCTATTAGCGATAACCGTTGGTGTTCTTGTCTGTGTCTCTCTCTCGCTCGGTTTCAATGCACCGTAAAAGGGGGCGGTACATGGCTCTGAGCTGATTGCAGTTATTTAGCGAAGAGTGGGGTCAAATATTTTTGTAAGGTGTTATATGTAGTTCCACATATTCCTTTTCCGTTTGGCAGGTACGATGATATTATGTGTCCAGGGAAGCCAAGGAAATTTTCATTACGAAAAGATCCTGGACTGACCGGGAATCGAACCCTGATACCTCCGGCATGGTTTACTTTGTGTCCGCTGATCTTACCACTAGGCTCAGGAAGACCCCCAAGATTGAGGTTGTTTTGTAGCTCTCTAAGCAGCTTATTTTTATTAGGTTCTTATTCCCGCTAAGAGATGGGAACTTAGATTATAGCCTAGGCAGTGTTATCCGTCTGACACCAGCTGGAATGAATGGATACGTCTCAGGCGTCTGTTCACCATAAAGATGCGGCTCAAATAGCATCTGTTCTGGCATCCACCAGCTGATTTCGTATACATTTCTTCGGAAGCTATACCAAAGATGGCAGCCCAATCACTTTCCAATGAGGCATGTCACATGCAGCTTTGTATTCTAGGACTTACTGGAGCCAATTGGCCAAACTTTGGCAAAAACACAGATTGTCAAACAGGAAAATTCTGATATACTCAAGCTAACGAGGCGAACGCGTTCCATCACCAAAGAGTTAGTTTCCTGCTCAACGTCCAGGCACACGCTGCCCTTATGTGGGAGCTTATCAATAAGAGGATACTTGATGCCAGTTTTGGAACACGAATTCACAACCCAATCATAATCCAATGTTATGCACCAACCGATGATACCGAAATGCAAAAAAAAAGAACTATCAACAATCAACAAAATGTCGTCGAGGAGGAAATCCCGAAAGGTGATATCAAGCTCTTCATGGCAACTTCAATGCGAAGATGGGTTCCGATAATTCGGGCTATGAGCCCGTCATGGGACGCCATGGTCTCGAAGAGATGAGTGAAAACGGCGAACTGTTCTGTTCGCAGAATTTAGTGGTAAAGCCTTGATTGCACTAATTCAAAACATTTTCCAAGCGTTCAGGAATCTATCAAGGAGGCCCAATGCACTAATGTTTAGGATAGTCTTCAAGACATTCTAAAAATGGCGAGGAAATCCTTTATAAATGTCTTTGAAAACTCAAGATCTTTCTTCAGGGTATCTTTCAATCAATATTGTATTCTCTCGGAACCCATCTACAGATTTGATTCGAAATTTTTCCAGTGTTTACTTCAAGTTTCCATGAGCATGACCAGAGCATTGATGGCCGTACATTTCGTAGTTGCTATTCCGTGATTGACCAGAATAACCTAAATTGCATAAGGAACCAACAGACGGAGCATAGGAGTAGCGTACCATCACAGACAAACAGACGTAACACTTAGAACAAATCGCGACCAAAAACATAGTCGCGAGAACATGTACGCCCAAGGGGCGGTCCACTAATTACGTAAGACAATTTTCGGGATTTTTCAACCCCCCCTCCCCCCATGGTAAGATTTTTTGTATGAAAATAGAAAATAAATTGTACGGCTCGTAAGAAATCTCAGACCCCCCCTCCCCCCATAAACCCTTACGTAATTAATGGACAGCCCCCAATATAAAAATCACGGTGTTTGGCCGATGGGCCAACAGGTGGCGGTAGTATGTAAACGTCAAACACGAACTAAAACTATGCGAGCGCTGCAGGTGGTGGATTAGCTACCTACCATATATTTGAATCGACCGTTAAAAAGATGGTCGATGAACATCGATGAGAGTGTGACGTCTGTTTGTCTGTGGTACCATCCTCAGTGTATGATTTTAAGAATTCCAAATATTATACAGTCAATAACGGCGCCGGCCAGATTACTAAAGACCGAGTATACCTCTGCATCTTCATGGTTGTCATGCGAAGGAGTTTTTGGTAGTGGGAAGGATTCAGAAGCTACACAATCTGCATTCACCTTAGTATTTAAGTGATGCGATTCGTGTAAATTCGTTAAATCATTTCCCATGATTATCCTAGAATTTGCTATGGAAAAACTTCTCAAACTTTCAACTAAAAATATCTCAAAAGATTTTTCCTAGAATGTGACCTTTCTAAGAATTCTTCCAGGAACGGATTATTCACTTTCCAAAATCTATTTAAATTGTCTTGAATTATTTTCTTTTTTAATGTATTAGGAATAGAGAATTTAACAATACAGATCCCGATTTTTTTAGATGTTTTTTAACAATTTCTTAAAATGTTGAATATTTCAGAATTTTCAAAAACAGGTATTTTTTCGTTTAAAAGCGACAACGTTTACATGAAAATGTGCTCATTGTATTCTATTCTCTTGAACCAAAACACAGTGAACACATTTTTAGCAAGCAAATGTCACTTTTTAGCAGAGAAACTGCTTTTAAAGTGATGGACGTTAACGGATTACAAAGTTCATAAAGACAATTTCCTCAAAGTAATTCTTCACGTTAGAAATTCGAGAAAGTATTTTTTCTGATTCCAAAAAAATATTACATGAATTTCGCAACATACATTTCCACAAATATATCCACTATTGTTTCCTGGAAGCCTAATGGAATTCCTCATTGAATAACTACTTCCAGCAATTCCTTAACCAATTTTGTTTTTCAAATAATTTGTCGAGATTTCCGAAGGTTTTTTTTTCCCAAATAATAGATAGTTTTTGCCTGGGAGGGAGAAGCCAATGGATCAATGCACGAGTTCACTATTTGACGTTTTAGCGGTGCCGTGTTATTTATGTAACCATGGAAACTAGTGAATTCGGCACCGCTCAAACGTCAAATTAGTGAACTCTTGCATTGGTCCATACAAAATGTCTGTATGTCATAGTGAGCCGGGATTCCGCTGTCACGAACTGTCACTGTGAGCCCAGATCTCAAACATTGGACTAACATGGAAAAAGCGCGTAACTGATTAAAACACATTTTCGCATTTCATCAAAAGTGACAAAAATCCAATGAAAATCAATTCTTGCACACAACGCAAGTAATGTCACGTGAGCACCTTTTAATCTGATTGAATAAAAAGCATTGAAAAGCGCATCGTTTTACTTTTTCCAATGAAAATGAATATTTAGTGCATAGAAAACTGTGGCCCTCTTTCCATGTTTGTCAGGAAAGATCGAAAGTATACAACAAAAGAAAACTAGCGATTTTCCCCAAGCCTGCCTTGATTGTTGATGGCAAGCTGGAGTTATCTTCAGTTCGAACAAACGTTGTTCTATATTTCGTGTGTACACGGAAAAAAATCCGTTGCCGGATTCATGAACAAAAAGTCATGATTTCATAAAATTTTATGTTTCATGACATCATGACTAAAAGTCATGAAATCGTGACTATTATGCAAGAATTCGTATGCTCAGGGCGTTACACAAACCTAACTGTCACTTTCTTCACCTTAGTTAATGTGTCTCATGGCGATCTTTTCTTGTGAAATTATAAAAAAAGTTTTGTTTTTGATAAAATTTCAATTCTTCGGAACCTTGTCATCATATCGATGACATTCTTGGTGAAATTCTCGTGAGTTCCCACATTGTTTCACGGCACAATCAATATACTTACTCAATCCTGACTTTGCAGAACCGGGCAATGTTCGACTTTGAGCGAAGATTTTAATTGACAATCTCGTCGGCGATTTCAACTGTTCGGAAGCGATCCATTCCCGACGTCCTATAACAGAGCAGGTCACAAAAAGCCTTCGGCAGCCGGATGTTCCAGTTCCACATTCCACATCCGCAGAGTTGTTAAGGAGTGTTCCATGACTCATGCAATCCACCAGCCCAGGGAACATTTACCAACTCAATTGATGCTCGAAACAACATTTTGCGTACAAACCTAGCCACCGAATGTTCGCGTTCCTGCTAAAGATGTCACACTCGTTAGGTTGACATTTGTGGAAAGTTTTCACGGTTTATTCGGCACAAAAGCAGTAACAATTTTAATCTTAATTTTATTTGTTTACCAATGGCAAATATAAACTGGGATCTTAATTGACGTATAATGTTTCGTTTTCATGAACTGAGTTCATGATTCAGGGATCCTGCTTTATGATTTCATGACTCAACTTGCCATTTTTCAGCACCAAAATTGGAATCATAAATGACAGGCATCTGAAAACATGAAAAGTGCTTATGTTTTCATGACCTGTGTTCATGATATCAGATTCTGCTTCATGATTTCATGACCGAAATTGCCACTTTTCGTATCAAAAATAGGAATCATAAATGACAGATGACTAAATCCATGAATAGTGCTTATTCATGGTTCCAGCATACATGCTTCATGATTTGAGGATTTTGATTGCCATTTTTCTTCGCTAAAAATTGAAAACGTAACGTACAGCCGGCGTTACGGTAAAATGCTTCATAATTTCATGACTTATGGTCATGGTGTATTTTCATAACATGAAAACACACTTTCCTCCCGAAATCATGACTCTTTCTCCTGTTTTGGAGTGCCGCATTTTTACCCGTGTAGTATCTGTGCCTCCCTCCCAGGTTTTATCCAACGATTCCGCAAAAAAATGGTCTATAAATTGTTGTAATATATAATCCCGGCTTTTGCCTTAAGTGAATTTGTAATGAATTACCCTGGGAGATTTTCACTGGATTTTTCAAGAATTTTAGTGAGGTGTTCATATGGATTAGTTCTAGAAGCAATATTTGATAGGTGCTACACAAAATTAATGTATGAAGTAGGCTTTGTCTCAGCTGGTATGTAATGATTTTTGAGAATTACTAAAAACTACTTCCATACGAAATCAGGGGTGGAAGAATACTCGGAAGGACCTATCCAGCTTTTTACGCCTGGCTGCCATAAAATTCTGAATCACCCCCATTTGACGTATGCTGCAAACACTAGATTTTTTTATGGTTGCATCTCAGCAAACCATGCCTGATTGAAATAATTTACGTAAACATATAAAATGTCAACTGTTTTCCACGTTCAATAGTTTTGTTCAAATTTTTGGATAATTATAACCAAATATTATTTTTTAGCAGAACCTAGCGGTCGGAATCACTCAGCTCTATAAGGAAACTGCCATAAGTTCCAAATGGATGTACAAAGACTGGGGCCATCTATTGGGATAAGCATTTTAAACCTTTTCTGGAATGCTGAACCACGGTCTTAGGCGAAAGGAGGATTACGACACTACAAAATGAATAAGTGCAGATTTCTTAGGTTTAGGACTTAAGTGGTGGTGAAGAAATCACTTATTAATGGATGAAAATCATAAGTATGTGGTGCTTGATAAGATTTTGGCACAGAAAAATATAGGTGTCCAATAATGTATGGTGGCAGTTTTGAATCTCTGGTACGTTTTAGCCGCAATTGGAAAGCGTTTCACCGTAAGATGTAGGACAAAAACATTACTTCGCACTTAAAGCCCATTAACAAATTTCATGACGCTGGAGGGAGTGAATGGGTGTCCTAAGAATGTTAAAGATCATACAAAATTCCCAAATTATTCATACAAAATGCGTTAAAGGCGGGTGGTGGGTATCGAGACTTGCCATTTTCGGCGTTATGAAATTTTATGAATGAACCCTACATGATATTTAGCATTCTTAAATACCCTTTACCGGGCCTTGAGAATCAGTTAAAATCTTTCTTGGCAACCCAAAGCTTTTTAGGTTACGAAATTTATGAAGTTTCCATAAGAAACCTCAAGTAAGCTGGGCATACAAAGTATTGCAATAAAATCAAATGCCGGACTATACATCTTTCCACAAGATAGACCAGGTACACGGTGACCATTGTTCGTTTGGTTATTGCTCGTTATTCTCACTTGCACTTTTAATACCAACATATTAAAAAATGAATTCCAATTTCACCCTGGTATTGAAGACGAAACATGCATTTTTGTAGGTACCTAAAAATTAAAAAATCTATATTAAAATACATAAAGCCACAGTATTGAAAATTTGTTGGACCAATCGGTGAAAAAAATTGACGTTTGAATCAACATCCCTAGATAACTGCCTACTAAGATACAGCTATAAAATCGGAAGGCAAGAGATGTCAAATGTGAATAACCCCTTCTTGTTTTATAGCGAGCGTAAAAAGCTGGATAATGAATTTTTGGAGCTATTCTAGTAGAAATTGGTTGGCAAAACCAGGGAGAAATTCTTATACAACACCTGAACAACACTTGGATGAAAATAATTCATAGTAAAATTACTGAAGCAAAACTCGATGCAAGCCTCGAGAAATTATTGAAAAAACATTTGAAAACATTCCTTCAAAATCATTGGGCTGATTTAAGACGATATATTTGAAATAATGTATCAAAGTACTTTAAAATGTAATGATTTTAGTTCCTTACAAATAAGTAATCAAAATTTTCTTGTATTTGTTCTACTGTACATATATGAATAACAATACTTGACAAATGCGGCCAATGAAGAATATCAAAATCTGGCTAGGGATTACAGTTCCAATTATTGCGGAAACTCTGTTTTAAATTCTTCCAAGAGTTCATTCAGAACACCATCCTGGCTTTCCTCAAGTATTCAATTCCATTAAACATTTTAAAAACTTCTTTTAATCTAAAGATTGGACTCGGAAAAAATGCGACACTTCGATTTTGGTGTAACTTTTAATCGCGTTGGTAAAAATTAATGAAACTTTGGGTACTACTAGTTTAGAGTGTTATGTTTTTGTGTGCAAAATTTTATCTGTCTGGTAGTTTTCAAGATGCATTCGAAACAGCTACTTGGGCGCGGTGATCGATAATCCTGGTCAGTCCCACAGATGGATCGGCAAACGGCTTGGAATGCACCATTCCACCGTATCCCGCGTTGTGAAGATGTTCTAGAAGACGAAGACCATCAAGCGGCCTAAATCCGAAAACGGAATACCCAGAGAAGGCGCGGAAGATAAGGCAGTACTTCAAGTATAACCCGAACCTTTCTACCCGAGACGTGGCCAGAAATGTCAATTTGCCGAAGTGGTACGTCCAACAGACCATGAATCGGGCTGGGCTACGCGTTTTTAAGGTCACGAAGGCGCCAAACCGAATTGACAAGCAAAACACGGTGACCAAATTGCGTGCGCGGTCAAGCCAGGCTGTCTCGTCATGGACCACAAGACATATAGCAAGACGGACACCAAGCAAATCCCCGGCCTCGAGTTTTTTTTGTCGGTACGTCCCGCATGAAGGTTCCGGAAAAGTTTCGGAAGAGAAAGGTGGACAAATTCGCGAAGAAGTACCTGTTGATGCCAGGCGATTTGCGAGTTCGTTAAAACCGGCACCATAAACGGGCAGATTTATCGAGAGGAATGCATGTAGAAGCGCTCGCTGCCTGTTCTGGCCGGATCTTGCCTCGTGCTATTACGCCAAGCCTGTAATGGATTGGTACGAAGCGAAGAGCGTTAATGTGGTCGTTAAGGAAGCGAACTCGCCAAATACGCCAGAACTTTGTCTGATCGAAAAGTTTTGAGCGATAATGAAAAAGAAGTTGAAGTAAAGCGGAAAAACATTTAAAACTGATGAAACTCTAAAGAAAAGATGGGAGAAATTGTGTAAGAAATATGGCCAAAGCCTCGTCCAAGATCTTAAGAGCAGTGTTCATAGAAATGTACGATTTCTATTAACACTGCACAGTGTCAGCTTGGAGGAGGAAATTCAATAAATAAACTATGCCAAAACATAGCCAATATGAAGTATCCGATTTGAAATGAATTTTCGGTAATTATTTTATTTTTTCAGAGTCCAGTTTTCAATGTACTAAAAAAGTCATGAGATTCCTTAAGAATATCTCCAAAGATTCCTTCATAAATTTTCCCAAAGATTCCTTCAAGAAAACGTCCAGAAATTTATTCTGAAATTCCTCAGCGATTTCTCGAATAATGCCCCAGGGATTTTCAAGGGATTCATTCAGGAGACTTTTCCATAGATTCCTCCAAATCTCTACAGTAGCGATATCTCGGGGGTTCATTAGGAAGACCTTTCGATCATAACCATATTTTTTTAGCTGTTCCGATAGAACTTCATTCCATTACTCCAGGAATATCTCTAAAGACACCTCCAGGGATTCCTTCAACGAATTCTTCCAGAGGCTCCTCCGGGGATTCTTCGGGAATACTTCCTACAGGGCTTGTTCCAGAGATTTTTCAGGAGCTTCTCAAGAAATTTAGCTATTTCTTCAACTATTATTCCAGGGATTTCTCTAGGGATGCCTTCAACATAGTCTCTACAGTGAAGAAATTCATCCCCCAGTGAATTCTTGAGGTTATTTCTGATGGGATTACTGGAGGAATTCATGGGGAAATTTCTGATGGAATTTCTAGAGAAATTCTTGGAGGAATCCTGAAAAAAATGGATATTCAGAACAATTCTTTGGAAAAATGTCTGGGTAAATCCCTTGAGGATTACCTCGAAAGTCCTTGATGTGATTCCTGTAGCGATTTCGATAAATCTCTGAGAGAATTAATGGAGAAAACTCTTGAGCAATTCGTGAAGTAATTACTAGTATAATCTTAGGAAAAATCTCTGCCGGAATTCCTGGTAGAATGCGTGGGCAATCTCTGTAGGTATCCCAGAAGAAATCTACGGAATTATTCCTGGAGAAATTTCGGGAGTACTACCTGTGGAAAAAAAAACCTGCAAGAATTCTTGGAGGAATTTCTGAAGAAATATATTTGATAATCCTACAAGAAGTTGTAGGAACTCCTGGAGAAATCCTTGGTGGCACGTCTGCAAGAATCCCTGTAGAGATTTTTCTAGAGGAATCCTTCGAGCAGGAAGAATTTTAGGAAAAATCTGAGAACCCCCTGGAAGAATCTATGGCTGCTGGAGGAATTCTTAGAGGAATCTCAATAAAAATAAGTAATTTATGGAGAAATCACTGGAGCTATCCCTTTAGGAACTGCTATGCTCCTCTCTAGAGATTTTTCTAGAGGAATATTTGGAATAATCCTTGGTGAAAACTCCTAGTAGAATTCCTAGAGAAATTGCTAAAGGTACTTCTGGAGCCCTATCTGAAAAAATCTGGTAGCGATTAAAGGTTCTTCTCGGAGGAATTCCCGGAAAAAAATCACTGTAAAGGAGGAATTTCTGGTAGAATCCCTGGAGAAATCTTCGAAACAAATCCTGGAGAAAATTCTGGAGAAATTATTTCCCGACACCAATGTTTTTATTTATCAATCTGACCAAGGCGAATAAATAATTTGGTTTTCTTTCGTACTATGCTTGCTAAGTAATGCAAGAAACAGTCTTTGAGGACCCTCGGATTTTTGAAAATTCTTGGCTCACTCAAACTGCCATAACTCAGAAATTTCTTCAATAACCCCTACACAATAACATGGTTTTGGAAAAAGCAAACATAGGAGCTTCATTTCCAAAAATAAAAAATATTTGGCGGTCATATTGGATTTGCTGCGCTTGTTTTACACAAAATATGGAAATATCAGAGGTGTATGTTTTTTTGATAAAAAGTTTTGTGCGATTTAGTAAAACATTTCTTATCGTGCTGGTGCAATTTGCGGGTAAATAATAGTGCTATAGCGATTTACGCTCGCTGTGATGATAATGTTTTACATGAGACATTATAAACATTGATGCTAGAGGTCATGAAAGTGTGACAAACCAAAACCATGTTATTGTGTAGGGGTTATTCAAGAAATTTCTGAGTTATGGCAGTTTGAGTGAGCCAAGAATTGTCAAAAATCGAGGGGTCCTCAAAGACTGTTTCAATTATAACTACCGAGGGGTCCTTGAATTTGACCAACCGAATGCAGTTTCATTATTTACTCGACAAGAGCTTTCGAATAAGCATAAATTTGAACAATTTGAAAGACCAAGTGTAAATAAAAGACCGGTCTTAGCGAGAATTGATCAGTGATAAATGGAGGTTCGCTCTCTTCAAATCGGTCAGTGTACCAGGTCACGAGGGGTTTCCGGGACGATTTTACAGAACACAAAATCATCTGAATCAGTAGTAAATGAAGACTCAGCCTTCTTGATGTGCGCAATAGACGCATCATCTTCTAGTTAACAAGATCCGACTGTGTATCGCGCGAATCTATAGTCAGGAGAAAATTGTGCGACGATTCAACACACGACGACTTCGAGACGCCACAGTAAAAATGTCTTTCGTCGAAGAGCTGAGGACTCGCGGTGCGCACATTCCCAAAGGTTGCTGCGTGGAAGAACAATGCATCATCATTAAGAACGCCTTCATCGCTACCGACGAAAAAATTCTGAAACAAATGAGCTCCTGGAGAAAGCAGGAAATTCGTGAAGCTAAATCTTCAACCCGTCAGCGGTACTCGGCTCTAGAAAAGGAAGTGAAATGCTTCTGTAAACGGGACAAACGAGCCTGTGCTGATTCTGTACTCGATACTCGATGTGTAACAACGGCAGTAATTGATCGTATTACCAAGGGCGGGGACACCACCATGTGATACGTCGGCGCATATACCTATCGGTCTACTTGATACGACGGACAAGTTGTTAGAGAGGTTGGTCCTATGGCGAATCCTAGTGGTTATGCCGAATTGATGAAGGAAGGGGAGTTGTCAGCAACGCACTCTATCTTCATAGTTGAGGAATGAATGAAGTCTAAGAAAATAGGACTGGCCCATCACAAGACTGAGGTGGTGGTTGTCAATAGCCACAAGTTCGAGCAACAGGCGCTTGTCTCGGTAGGTGATTGCACCGTAGAGTCCAAGCGATCCCTTAGGCATCTTGGGGTAATGATCGTTGACAAGCTCAGCTTCGCTAGCACGTTGAACATGCCTGTGAAAGAGCGCTATCAAGAATGATGTCTAACAGCTCTGCTGTAATTGCCAGCAAACACAAGCTCCTGGCAAGCGTGGCGCTATCCATACTAAGGTATGGATGACCAATCTGGTTAGAAGCGCCCAAAACGAACAGAAGCCATAAGCGATTGGAAAGTACATATAGCATCATGATCTTATTTAGCATGTGCATACTGAACGGTTTTAACCTTCCGTCAGTCGCTCAAAAAAAAGTTACACCAGCGGTCGCATCGTATACTGAGTCCACGCGGAGCAATTTTGATTGTACATCCAAAGCTAGGCAAGATAGAATATGGATGTCTTCGACAAATTTCTTCAGTCCAACGGTACCAATTCATCAGTGGACAGAAAACACTTTGGAAACATCCTCATCTTCCTGTGGTCATCGGATTGTGCCCCGGGGGAACCGATGTAGTGGACATTTCGCAATGCAACATCTCGTACACAAATATCTCAGGATCTAGATTTTTTAGCAAGATGTTGTCTTCGACAAATTGTTCAGTAGGTCAAGGGCTAACATTTGATAGGCTGCTTGTTTCTAAATTCTGCCACCAGATGGTGCTAGTGAGCATTTAATTTTTCAAACACCGATATCTCAAGATCCTGATTACCTAGAAAGTTGATGTCTTCGACAAAGTTGTTTAGTGGGTCAAGGGCTAACATATGATAAGCTACCTAACAAGAAAAACTGCCACAAGATGGCGCTAGTGAGCATGCAATATTTCAATCACGAATATCTCAGGATCCAGATTTTTTTAGAATGATGGTGTTTCCAGCAAAGTTGTTCAGTAGTTAAAGGCCTACCATGTGATGATCTTCTTGATTCGGAATTCTTTCAATGGATGGCGCTAATGAGCATGATATTTTGCGAACACAGATATCTCAGGATCCTGGTTACCTATAAAGTTGACGTCTCCGACAAAAGTGTTGAATAGGTCAAGGTCTAGCATGTAATAAGCCACCCAACTTGAAATTCTGGCCACAGGAAGATGAGGATGTTTCCAAAGTGTTTTCTGTCCACTGACCAATTGGTACCGTTGGACTGAAGAAATTTGTCGAAGACATCCATATTCTATCTTGCCTAGCTTTGGATGTATAATCAAAATTGCTCCGCGTGTACTCAGTACACGATGCGACCGCTCGTGTGACGGGCCCTGTAAAAAAAAGTTACACGAGCGGTCGCACTGGTGTACTGAGTACACGCCTAAAAACTTAGGTTAAAAACACGATGTTTTCGAATACTTTTCGTTGATTTTTTTGAAAAATTTCTTCTCAACAAGCAAGAAAAAGAGTAGATCTTGCAATAGGACCAACACCCGGATCAATTTGAAGGGATTTTCAACGTGTTTTTCGACTTATCGCAAAGTGCGTGTACTCAGTACACTAGGGCGACCGACGGTGGGTTAAAAGAGGTCGTGTGCATCATAGCCGATATGATACCCATCGTCAGGAAAGATTTAAAAGGCTTCAACCAAAGAGGTATCAGAGAAGTAGCTTAGAGGTTGGCAGCAGGGATGGGATAACCACTAAAGGTTAACACTAAATGTCGTAGTTTAAAGTAGCTTTGAAAGCTGTATGTTTACCAGCAAATAGGAGCAATCTCTAACGATCACCGATCACACAAAACCGCAACGCCCCAACATCCCCTATCGCATCTTCACTGACTCTCTCTCGAGCCGGATTTTTCCTCAACTGTAAACAATAATAATCGCGCACCGCTTACTGGGATGGGATGTTATCAATAGAGCTTAGTGACATTTGAACACACATAGACTAGCATACGCTCGTCATACACAGTTTGTTTTTGTTTTCCTCAAAGAAACTTGCACACGCTTTCCAGACTCACCAAAATGCATATGGAAATATTACCCAATTTGAAAAATTTAAACCCGTTTTCTGCGTGTTTTTCAAGACTGAGTGCATATTGTTTTCCTCTAAGGTTCACAACTACATCTACACTAGGGTACCCACACCATTGGGCGTGAAAACCACTATAGTCAACATTGCCAATAGTGTCTGCCCCTGTGCCTGCTACTACTCCCCGATTTCGCCGCTCGTTTTTGTTTACTCGGCCGTTCTTTGAATCAAAGTGTACTCACATTTTCGGGAAGGTTGATCAAGGCAAGGCAACCGCAATGGCGCAGCACGAGATTTCGTCCGTTCTGAATGTTTTTCCGATTGGCTGTTAGCTGGGCTGGTCGAGGTCAAAGAGGCCTACGCGATGATTCCCACGTCCCGTTGCGCATATGGTTCTTGATTTGACGAGGGGGGGACATAATCAGGCGCTCGTCACGTGCCTCCTGCGTGATGGCAGCGCAACGGCAGAAATTGGAACACCACGATGCCGCCGCAGTCATTGATGGGTGGTTCACGCTATGTTCGAAGGGGAATTTTAGCCTTAGTTCCATGTTTTAGTTTCATGTATTTCAGATTTTCTTTTACAGAATACAAGCTAGCGAATGCCACTAAATATACCACCTTGAATTTTTTGAGAAAACGATTTTTGAAGTTTTTTTTAGTTACCCATAAAAGATTATAGATGAAAAAGTACGAATATTTCACCATTTTTTGTATTGCAGCTTTTGGCATCATCTCTTCAAAATTAAATTTATCAAAAGTTTATAAAACATCATTTTTGTCTAAAATCAAAACTTATCTCAGTTGACAAAAGTTTTCTTAATTTTTTTTCCTCATAAAAATCATCTCTGACTATAACTTCTTGAATATCCAACCGATTCAAAATTATATGCTTTTGAAGATAGTTGGGTTGTGTATACAACCTGGATGGGCTACAGCGTAGCTTCACGCTATTTCGGGGCGTATTGTATTTGCCCCGAACGTTCAAGGTCGCCAGTTCGTCTTCTACGAAGTCGCCGATCTCTACCTGGTTGCCTGCTGAATATTATTTTCGTAAATTGACTTACGTAAAAAACACTGAGCCAGAAATTGCGTACGAATTTCATAAGAGAACGCTTGTGAATTGATTTCTCGACTGGTTTTCTCTCTTTCATAAGAGTCTTATGAAATACAAAACGTTCGATAATCACAAGAATTTCTTTTAGTTATCATTAGAGATCTTATGAATATCTTTATTTTCCTAAATTCAAAGAGCGATTCTCTAAATACATAATGGTCGAAAAGAATTACATAATTGATATCTATGATCCTTCATAAGAGTATCTTATGATATTATACCTATTTGTATTATGAACGCAATGATCGATGGAAGTTCATAAGTTTTTCTTATGAGTCTCATTAGATGCTTCTTATGTCTTTATTCCAAAAGAATTTCGTATGAAATTCTTACGTGGTTTTTGATAGGAAGTCGACTGTTTTTCACAAGTGTTACTAATCAATGTCATACACGCGCTTATGAATCTCAATCGTGAATATTTTGTTATTAGCATCTCTCCACGTAATCCATAAGATTTTCGTATGAAATTGTTAAGAAAATCGTACTCCATTAGATTGTCTTATGAATGTCAATGATCAATGCGTTTGATATCCAAAAAGAGTTTCTTATGGAATTATATCTGTCTATGTAATGAGTGTTATTTCATAAGTCTGTTGTGGAATGTTATAAGATTCTCGAATGAAGAACAAAATACTTCTTATATCGTTATTCCATAAGAAATTCTTATGTACCTCATACGTTCCGTTTCCTCAGTGAAGGGTTTTGGTGTAAAGGTTCGTTTACAGGTTTAATAACTAAAATCAACGCTAGGTATATACACTTTGCATTTTATCTCATGATATTTCTGTAGTTTATTTCTCATGATCACAAGCAACTGTGAAAGAAAATCTGAGGTCCATGAAAGTTTCATAATAACCCCCTTCGGGCAAAGCGTGCGGTTCGAAGCAAAAACAAAAAACGGTCCGTTAGATACATTTTGGAAAAGCCCACTACTAACTGCCGGCTATTATCGTGTTGGTATCGGCCGTGAAAAAATGTTAAACATTGGCAGGGACGACAAAAAGCACCACCGGAAGGTTCGAATCGGAAATCTGGTCGCGAACACGGTAGCGCAGCAAAGTACCGGACAAAGACACTCCTCGAGGAGGAGGAGTAGGAAAAAAAAAGTATCAAAACAAGTCAAAAACATCCAGCCAGTCAAGTCAGGGACGTGCACGTTCTCGTGCTATTGACACAGTCAACAGAAGCGCGATAGGCCTTTTCATGTGACAGATCCGTCTATGCATTTGTTTACATCGGTGGAGGACCGGTGCTAACACGGGCCTGTCATTTTCATAGAAGAACTGTCAAAGTGCTTCCCGATCAGCTGATTTGAGACGTCATGTGAATAGGCCTATAGGCATTCAGACAGGCGCAGGGCCGTAGTTGACACAGACAAACATACGTACCACTTGGAACAAATTTCATCAAAAACTATCCCCCAGTTTACATCATCACCATCTGGTGACCATATTGCACGAATACTGTTTTGTGCAACAAGACATGCGAAGGAAAACTATGCGCGCGCCTCTAGTTGTGAGTTTTTGAACAAAGAAAATTTGAAATGATCGTTAAGCGAATGGTCGATGGAAATTTCTCCAGTGTAACGTCTATTTGTCTGTGGTAGCTACCTATCGATATTATATCGTAATGTCGGATGGCAACGCCGACTAGGACGCGGACGAGACAGTGCATCAGTGGTGCAATTGTGGTACGAATCCCAAGCTCGTATTCTGCGTATTGGTTGTTAAGACGTGGGCAAGGGTCGTTGACAGAATGCAATGCCAACGCGATCGTCCGTCACGCGCCGAGGTCAACCAGAAATGGCACACAAATGTCACTGGCACTGTTCTTGCGTAGAATGTAGAACATGCAGCACCAGACGGACCACCAACAAATCGACACCAAAAAGGGGAAGTTGCAGTCGGAAATGTTTTACTCACTATAGTCCAGTGGTTATCGAAGTGTGGCCCGCGGGCCACGTGAAAGTTTTGTGCGGCACGATAACTTGTCTTTGCTAGGTTGGCGGTGATATCGATGGTCGTTGCTATGTGTCCTTTGATTGTTTTATCTTACCGCATTTGGAGCATCGTTAAGGACTGTTCATTTAAGAAAGTGGACACGTGTTTTTTACAGTAAACTGTTTATTTTCGAACAAATTCATGAGTTTACCTTAAATACATGGAAATCAACGTAATTTCGATCAAATTCACATAAATTTGAACATTTATTGAGCATTGCTGGAGAATGCTCTTACTTTTCTTTTGATACCTCCCATAAAATTCTGCATAACTTTTTTCGGAACTTTTTGAACTGCTTTTTGAACTGCTGACCACATTTTCCTGGAAAAATCGATGGAGCTTGCTTCTCTTCCATCCTTCTTAAGATGCCGTTTGATCATTGCCCAATATGTTTCAATGAGGCGTAGTTCTGAGCAATTTGATGGATTCGATCATTTTTCTACAAATTCGACTTATTCCTTCTTGAGCATCTCCAAAGTAGCTGAAGCATAGTGATCCGATGCTAGGTCTGGCAAAAACAATGGAGGCATGGTATGCTTTCAGTACATGGGCAGAAGCCATTTTTTAATGCATTCAGTTCTGTAATTTTCGCCGTTGATTGAACCCGTCGTGAAATATGTAGTACTTTCATACCGCAGGAACAAATTGCTTGCCATACCAAATCATTTTTCCCAAATTTTTCTGTTGGGATGTATCGTACGTCGTCAGGAATATCTGTTTTGGCCACAGCGTTGAAAAAATTCAATTTGGACACTTCGCGATTTAAGCCAAATCTCGGAACGGCAGTTTTTCTGTACACCATTTGTGCAGAAAAAATTGAGAGTCGCCATGTCAATTCGACCCATCGTTTAGAATTTATAATTTGTTTATGTCAACTTTTGTCTGCTGTCAAAATAAACACTTGAGATAACACTGAAACAAAATTTTATTTGTTTTTATGGAATTTTTACACCAAAATGCTAATATTTAGGTGTCCACTTTCTTAAATGAACAGCCCTTAGTTAATATTTGCACCTCAAATGCAAACAGCAATACATACAGGGAACCGGATCCTATTCTTGGCACTTTTGATTCACATGGTATTTTTTGACAGCTACAGAGCTCATATTTGGCCACAATATGGAACACTACTTTTTAAAAAGTTTCAGACAATTCGACCGACAAAAAAAACCCTATAAAATCCATCGAGTTATAGAATATACACCCGATTCTGTTTTTGCACGGATTTTTTATTACACGACCGTGCAAAAAAAGTTTCCATATATTTTTTTTCCGCCAAAACCTTATTTTTGCATGAAACGTCGAGATGTGGTGTTACTTTTTTGCACGGTTTTTGAAATTTTGAACTGAAAACTTTTTTTGCACGGTACGCATCCCACGTGCAAAAACAGCTTCGGGTGTATCGAGTTATAGGACATCAAGTTGTGGAGAGTCGACTGTATATGATAAAAGTGTCAAGGTTCAAGTTTGGACCCAATTTTAAAAATAAAATTTAAATATGATATAGCCGTTATTTGAAAATTTGTCAAAGCAGTAGTAAGAACACGCTCTATCGTGTTATTCAAAAAACAAAACAAGTGTTTTTCGTTGCTTTAAGTCAAAAAACTTGTTTCCTGGTTTTTGAGATTTTGTCACACTCCAAGCAACCAAAAGTTCTGATATAACTTAACAATCGAACTAAGAAGTTCACATTTGTGTAGATGTAGTTCCGAGGAACTTTATTGCTAATTAATAAGATTGCATGTGTGTCAACTGTACTTAATGCTCAATAAGGTACCAATTATAATTATAGAAACCAGAAAGTTCAAACTGAACTTCAATCGAACCTCCAACACAAAGTTCATTTAAAATACAAACCAAACTTGATGTGAACTTTTTTGAGAGAAAATAGTTCAAACTTGTTGATAAGTCTATTTCATGCGTTCGCTAGTCTTCGCTATTGTCGGTAATTCAAGCATTCAGCACATCACGACAACACTACCATTTTATGACTTCTTAGCCGTAACAGTTCTAAAATACACTGGATCAACTCTATATAACGGCCGTACCTCATTTGCAGCGCACTTTCAGAGATTGTGGCGCATTGTTTAACACAAGCCAATTATGAATTCATGATTACTCTTGTATAATAATACATTCTAACGTACCTGTTGTTCAGATTAGATATCTCGATCGATGCATTTTCGACCATCTGAGAGCTTTGTGAAGCTCCATCACCATCTAAGTTGGGAACAAACGCCAAGGAAATGCAATTACTTCATTGATATCCACCTTTCAATAAAAACAATCAATGAGTAGCTATGAGTTCTCTATTAAAAACTATTCAATGTTCATATATGGGTTTTCACAGCGAATATAAAATAGCTATAGCTTCATTTTTTTTATCAAAAAAGTAATAAATAGCACCACCTGAAATCAACACAAACTGAGAAATGTCAAATTGTGAAGTTCACATATAGTGCCAAGTGAACTCTTTCAAACTTTCAAGTTCTGTTTAGGTAATAAGTGAACTCTTAATAGTACTTCAATTTCCAAAGGGGAAAAGATAAAGCCTATATCCATGAAATCAGCATATCGAGTAAAACAATGTGTCATTTCGCTACGCATACATGCAACTGTGGTGTGCACTCGGGTTTCAACGCAAGGAACTCGAGTTCGAATCTCAACGTAAGTATCAACACAAGAATATAATTCAAAAACCAAAAATACATATATTCCTACGGTTCATAAAATCCCGTACCAATGAGCAATGATCCACAAAAACTGGCTATTTGGTAATAGTAGTTTACTAAAAAAAGTTGCATAATGATGATTTTTACAGCACGAGTTCTTTGCCGAGTAGGATAATAACGACGAGTGCTGTAAAAATCGAGTTCTGCAACGAGTTACGTACAACATTTTTTGCAATTTCGTAGAAGACCACTTGAGAGTATCAGAAATTATATCAGAATGCATTCACCATCATTTACCAATTTCTGAAAAATTGTTGTGTCATTACACATTCCGCTACTCAAAACAGTTGCGTAATGAGAAAGCATTGCGTAATGAATCATTACTGCTCTGGTTTCAGTTGCGTAATGACTATTCCCACACTGCATACGTCAGTGCAGAAAAGTAGGCCGTTCCATGACAAACTGGCGTGATTAACCCGTATAGGCCTGAGTGAAAGAAAAAAAACTGAAACCCTCGCCGCTCAGCGAATTCTTAACGGATTCAAATGATTTTTTGTCAGTTCACTGGCCCACATATCTAGTATCTGGAAGTGGCCAGAGGAACTCGGAAATAATCCTGTGGCCAGAGTTATTCCGGAGGGTCACTGGGTCAAGTCGGGTAAAAAAGCGCTATTTTTTGGGACATGCCAAGTTACTTATATTTATTTGCAATGACAATCCTTTTTATTTGCATAAATCATTAAGATCTGATATTCAACATTATAAATTAAGAGTTTCGCACCGTTTAAAATATACCTGATGTGGCCATTCGGACGTAATGCCCAGAAGAACTGGCAGTAGATTTGTTGAATACTAAACCGTTTCAACTCTCGAAAAGTAGAAATTAAACATAATTATGCACTAAACTGCGTTCCCATAAGCTTGGCACAGATGTTCAGATTCAAATTGGCCACTTTATCATAAGTTTGATGCGTCCCTGGACTCGAAAATGGTCATTTGTAGCATTAATCAAATGCAGAACTCATAGTTATCCAATTCAATCGTTTCTCAAAATGTTTACACTGATGCAATTTTTCTAAAATTCTGTCATGTAGTGGCCACATTATAGTCGATTCCAGAAATTATCTGTGTCTTGAAATTTGCCTACCTTCAGAGACACAATTGCACAGTACCCTTTTCACCCGACCTGACCCAGTGATCCACCGGAATAACTCCAGCCGCAAGAATATTTCCGCGTTCTTCTGTCCACTTCTAGAAACTAGATATGTGTGCCAGTATACTGACAAAAAATCATTTGAATCCATTAAGAATTCGCTGAGCGGTGAGGGTTTTATAATTTTTGCTTTCACTCAGGCCTATACGGGTTAAAAACTACCTATCATGATGACAAATTCTTTTTTTTTGCCGATTTATCGAAGTTTATTTTTTGGCTTAACAATAGTCTTTTCAGTGGTTTAAGCAAACAAATTGTGAACAATAGTTCGGTTAGTTACTTAAAAAGTTCTTCATTGACTTTCAAATAGCTGATTACGCCAAAGTATGCCATTTTATCCGTACTTTCGGTTGCTTGGGACCCCTTGGTTTCAACTTAAATTTTAAGTGTATTTTGTTTTCCGTATCCCTCCCGAAATGTCAGATAGGAACAACCCCAGTATTAGCATTTAGGAAGTAAAACTCCAGTGGAAATTAGTGAACGTCAAGTTCCAAATTTGTACCAATTTTTAAATTTAAAGTGTATAAATTAAGATTCGTTATTTGAGCGGGAAAATTTGCCAAAGTATGTAGTAGCACCGTGCTACTAGCACGGACACGCTCTAACGAGCTTTTTAATAAAATGGAAATTTTATCAAAAATTTTAGGACCCTATTTATCGTTTTTTTTTTTTAATTGGGATTATTCCGGTTTATTTCACGTTTTTTTCGGGTTAGGGGTTTGGTGTTGAGCTATTTTTTCGAGTTCCGGTCGGGTTTGAAAAAAAATAAAAAGGGTTTGTGAAATGCAAAACCCGATCATCTCCAACCATGATAATAAAAGGATTAATTTAGTAATACAATTGAAATCACTATACGGAATTCAACAATATTCAACTGTGTGCTGTATGAAACATATATTCCGAATTACTACATAATGTTACAGAGTTTAGCCAGTGGTTCTCAACCTTTTCGAAGCTGCATTCTCCTTTGAAATTCTACAAACTGCCCGCGGACCTCCAAAAACATTCTTTTGAAATTAATGTTCATGCAAACTACCTAAAGATCTCAAAATGATTGTTCAGATATAAGTACCGTAATCCGAGAGCAAATTGATCACTGTGAGTGTTTAAAATGTTGTGTAAGCTTAAGTTTGAACTACTGAACTCATTTTTGATATCATACAGCATAGTTTTTTGCTCATAAAACCGTTTATTCTTAAATAATATGCCTATTTCAGGGGAAATTTACTACGTTTAGGCGTATTAGGCAGATTTTCAAAGTTTAATTTTTCAATAAAATGATCAAATACTCAAGGTGTAAAAATTTTGACATAATTTTCAGATTCAGGAGACCCAAATTTAGATTTTTTTTTGTTCTTAAACTTGCTTTGTTATATGATGATCAACTTTTCCCCAGTGTGTCATGAAGTCTAGTTAGATTTTCACTAGTGATCCTTTATAGAGAGATAAGCGGAAGTAAAATGGAATGATTTGGTAACAGACCAGCAGTGCTGATTTTGCTCGGCGTCGAGAATAATATTGTAACACGGACATGACTTCCTCATTGCTAAAAAGTGTATTTTGTTTCGTTATAAATCTTTGAGCTACATATCCAAACTAATAAACAGCCGAAAAAATCAACAACTAAAAGTCGCATTGACAAATATTTAAAAAAGAAAAATATTCCATTGTTTTGCTTTATGTAAAATTACTTTTACCGAAATAATTTCAAGCGGATTGCATTACTCCTCAAGAAAAGTTCAAAACAAACATAACGCATGTTCGTTTGGCTCACACTTTGACAGCTCTCGCTGCTCGATTGGCTCACACTTTGACAGGAATGTCAGCTTCCGCGAATCTCTCTTATAAAGGATCACTAATTTTCACCAAAGTCGGTGCTTTGTTTGTTTACTATATTGGGGTGCACTTTGTGAAAAATTTCCTGCCAAAGTAAATCAAAAGTACCAGGAACAAGTACACCCGATTCTGTTTTTGCACGGATTTTTTTTACACGGCCGTGCAAAAAAAGTTTCCATACTTTTTTTTTCGCCAAAACCTTATTTTTGCATGAAACGACGAGAAATTGTGTTACTTTTTTGGACGGTTTTTGAAATTTTGAACTGAAAACTTTTTTTGCACGGTACGCATCCCCCGTGTAAAAACAGAATCGAGTGTAATAAGATATTCAAAAGAACTCATTAAAGATTGTTTCGAGTTTAACAAGATTTACTTAAAGACTTCATCAGAAACTCAAAAAGACCTCGCGAAACATGGTATCTATCGATATTTTACGGGGCTTTCTGTTTAGTTTCTTAGGAGCAATTTATCGACCATGGGATGAATTCGATAAAAATTTCTCCAAGAACGCTTTGAAAACCTTTTCACATATTCGTTAAGTAACTTCGCAGAAATCTACCAGTGATCACTACTACAAATATAAGCCGAAGTAGTTTGGATGGAAACAGTAAACCGGTTGAGGAACACTGGTTTAAGCATTCTGACGCATTAATTGATTATAGTTCCTCGTACTGTGAATTTTTTGATAGTTCCAATTATTTCTTTGTTCAGATCAGTCACTAAGTCAGTTAGGTTCCCTTCCATTAAGGGACAACATTGGGAAAGAATTAGATGCATACCCAAAAAAAACATCAATTGTTCTTTTTAGGATCTCATGACCTGATCACTTTACTCCAAGTAAACCTCTTTCGAAATATTCTAAAAATACGGAGAAAAATGTAAAACAGTCAGATTGAATGTATCACACTGTGTTCAACACATGATGATTGTAAGGTTTGCTGAGGACCACTGCTACTAGTACTAGTTCGCATTCGAGTTCTAAAAATAAATCCTAAATTCATCGAACCGAGCAGTGACTTTGTGCGGGTGCTGATAACAGGCAGTGAAGCATACATAAGTTGTAAACAAAACATGCTTTGTTGGTCACTGATAACACTTGTCTACGGCGCGGCACACACAACGTGGAAAGACAGTTGCACAGCACAGTTCTCGGATGGGGTCTCGTGCGCAGCATGAGAGCTTGCACGTATCAACCGCGACGAGGAGGCAGCTAAGCGGATGAGAACGTAAGAATCCTTAGCGTACGATATTTTGGGGGTATATTTGGAGCTGAAATTTATACAGAAATGTTCTGATTACATTTAGATTTCATCATGTGTATCGATATTTGTTAGATTTGGCTTGAATGCCCTCAATGGTATTTTTGTACGTTAAATTCTTATCTAGCATGAGTCCTAGATACTCAACTTCATGTGACCAATTTATTGGAACCCCTCTCATCGTGACAACATGTCTACTTGAAAGTTTAAAAGAGCTTTTGGTTTATGTGGGAATATAATTAGTTGAGTTTTGGAAGCATTAGAAAGTATGAAGAGAAAATATCCAAACTTTTTTGCAATCTACTACAGATGACACGCAGGCTTTGTTCTTTGGCGGAGAGGCCTGTGTCATCCACAAACAAAGATTTTTGACATCCCTGAGGTAACTCAGGTAAGTCAGAACTGAAAATATTGTATAACATTGGTCACAAAATTCTGCCTTGAGGAACACCAGCTCTTACAGGAAGTCTTTCAGACTTGGAGTTCTGATAATTAACCTGAAGGATTTTTGATCGGTTTCAGAATTGGTACAACCTTGGCATTTTTTCATTGTCAGGAAAATATGCAAATTGAAAACATTTGTTAAAATATAAACCAAGAATGATAAGCTACTCCCTGGAAGATTCTTGATAAGGATGTAAAAAAATCCATCGTCGCCAGGAGCTTTTTTTCGCAGTTAGTAATAATTTCTCGGAATTGGCTCTTGAGGTTTTTCAAAATTTAAGATGATTTCCAAAAGAGCTCAGAGCCGAGTATCGATGAGCTCTATTTATTGAATCTCTGAACAACTTCGATGGTTCTAGCCAATGCTTGCACAAAGTCACAGAAATTTGGAAACATTCTCATAGTCTTAACCGATTCCACTCATAGCAAAAGATAAGAGTTATCTGAGTTATCCCGTTACATTCTACCGTCTGAACTAATGGCCCCATCGAATTCCTGATCATAAATCGAAGGCAAGCTGGGCTCAAATCGTTGACGACGTGGCCGACGAGAGGCGTGTCAACGGAAACAGCAAATGCCGACCTAATGAAAACAACAAGATCAATCAGCCCCATAAAAAAATCCCATCGGAAAGTTTCCACTCCGAAGTCAGTCAAGAAAGACATTTGTTCCTAGCGGTTCACCTCGAGCGGAACTGCAGGCTCGCGCTCCGATGATGCCTAACAGCACAAAGAAACGTGACAGCTAGCAGTCGGTGGTGGTCGGAAAATTCCGCTTCTATTTAGTGATGGTGATCGCGTATCGCATCGCCGCAGCCAGTAGTAGCAGGCCCGGCACCAACACGGCAAAACCTGCCAAAATCAACAATCTCAAGATCCGCCTAAAGGGAGATAGGCACGTTGGACTTTGGTCTCGATCAATCTTCGCCCTGTGCACACAGTAGTCCAGTTTTCTTGAAAGCTGGCAAAATTCAATTTTAAAACATAGTTCTAAGTTGAAAAATAAAGTTTAGTGGAATACCTATAAGGAGATGAAAAACCGAATTTAGTAATATACCATTTAATTCCACTAGAGTTTGTATCCTTTGACAGATACGCGTATTTCGAGCTGTAAGGCCGAAAGACACTGAAGACGGCCTTACAGTTGAGGTCGAAATACACGTATCTGTCAAAGGATACAAACTCTAGTGGAATTAAATGGTATAGTACTAAATTCGTTTTTTCAGAAAAAATATGTTTCTTCATGTCCCTTCATTGACTTCAAAACTCGTCTATTTCATCTCCACCAGAACCCGTGCACTATGCCCAACATCGAATCTTCAACCCTTATTAATGTTCCAAAACACATTTCATAGCTAAAAATGTTAGAATATTAAGAATGCAGGTATTTCGCCATGATTTTCCAAATCTGGACCACTGTGTGACTGTTCAGTACGAATAGTTAAGCGCGAGTTGATTTTGGCCGTTCGTCTGGTCGCTTGGCCCTTATCACATTGCGGTGACCGTCTTCCCATGTGGGACCGAGTGGGAGTGTCTGCCTGGCTGGTGACGCAATCAATGCGTTCAGTTGCAACTGCATTTTTTTTTTCTTGGATTTGCTTGTACATGCTTACGTCCTTGCTACTGAGTTGCGTTCGGATCAGATTGATTAAGTGTGTCGCTATGCTTTGGATAGCTCACTTTGCACCAGTTGAATTTCAACATTTTTTCGGAAATTGCATTGGATAAGGATGATGAAATATTGGTGCAATGTTGCATTAAATATTACACAAGTCAAACGTAATATTAGGTAACCATTGTGTAATCAAACAACTCAATTTTTGAATAGTTTCAATTATTGTAAGTTAAGAAAATTGTACTTTTGTCCTTCAGTCAAATATTTGATCCATTTTAATAGGCCAACCATATTAAACGGACGCGTTTCGAAGGCCGACCGTATTAAACGGAAAAGTTTCGAAGAATTTGATAGATCTTCTCTTTTTCTGTTGAAAATTTATAACCGTAGAGGATGTCGCGCTGTTGTACTTTGTACAACAGTTATGATTTATATGCTATAATTTTGCAATAAAGATATCTATCGACACCAAACCAAATTGTATTTCTCAAGAATCTTTCAAAGGACAATACACGACAGTTTTCGTTTACAGTATGGCTTTTTATAATGCGGTAAAATCAACAAATGTACATAAAAAGTACAATAAAGGGCGAACACGAAATTATTGCGACACCGAAAATGTCATGCCAATTTTCTTATAATGTTTAGAATCAAACAAAAATTTTAGGTTAGTTTTATACATATATTTACTTCAAAAATTAAAAGAAAACTTAATTGATGGAGCCTTGACTGTAAAATTGAAGGCATTTTCGCTTGATGCCCGCCATCAAAGTCTTTACGTGTCATCTGGTACCAGTTTCTAAGTTTTTTTTTCCATTTTCAACCTTTGACTGTCTTGCTCTTCCAAAGTTCCCGCTTCATTATTGCCCAGTACTGCCCCATCGGGCGCAGCTCCGGACAGTTTGGCGGATTCATGTCCTTTGGAACAAAATGGACAGAATTGGCCTCATACCACTCCAGGACACTTTAAGAATAGTGGCATGATGCCGAATCTGGCCAAAATAGCGGAGCTTCGTCGTGCTGCTGCAAGAACGTCAAAAGGCGCTTCTCGAGGCACTCAGATTTGTAGATCTCGCCATTCACTGTGCCCTTTGTCACGAAAGGCTCACTCCTCAGTCCGCAAGAGCAGATCGCCTGCCAAATGAGATATTTGGAGGTGAACTTCGATATTTTCTTCTTTTTTTATTTGTCGTCCACAACTTGCTCTTGCCGGTGAAAAACTATAACCCCGGAATTTGCTTAAAATCGGCTTCTATATACAGTTAAACCTCCATGAGTCGATGTTCCATTACTCGATATCGACTCATGGAACCATATTAAAAATCAAATTTCATGGTTACTATGATGGTCCTCTCAAATGGCTTTCCATAGCAATGCTGTTCCATGACTCGATATTTCCATGAGTCGATGGTCCCTTTAATATCGACTCATGGAGGGTTGACTGTACGTTTCGTCGTCCATTACATAGCAGCCATATTTCGTCAGCATCTTCTCGTAGAGCTTCCGTCCCCGAGTTTTAACCGTCGATAGTTGCCGCTCATCGCGGTTTGGGAACTTCTGTACTTTGTATGTATGTAGTCCAGCTCTTTTCTTTGCATTCTGGACGTAGCTCTGCGACATGCCGATCCGTTTTAGCCAAATCACGGCTTGAGACATTGGGATTTGCTTTAATCATCCGCTTCACCTTTCCCTCCGTCTTTTTGTTCTCCGGTTCCGGTTTTCTTCCAGCTCCTTTGCCGTGGTCCGACGTCAACCGCTCCTGGAACCGCTTCAACACTCTGGAGACGGTTGAATGGTGAATGTTCAACATTTTTCCCAACTGCCGGTGCGACGAGTCAGGAAATTCCAGGTGTTTGGAAAGAATTTGTTCTCTCGACTCGCGTTGGTTCACCTCCATTTTCGTTGAATCGAAAAACACGACTTCGAGTTTGACAGCATGTAAACAATACACATCAATGAAAAAGTGTGCAAAATTTGGTTGATATTTACCCAATGGTAGAAAAGTTATGCCCTGTTGAATGTGCCGCAATAATGTCGTGTTCGCCCTTCATAATCTTTTTTGAAAAAACATATCGCCAAAAAGATATCAATTTTATCAACCACTATTTGATTACGAAAATCAATAAATCAACATTGAAATATAACTATATGACTAGTCATATAACTAGTGATATAGTAAGGTCATAGATATCGTGGTTAAAATAATATAAAAATGAAATTTTGCGATGTTTTTTGTTTGAAAATAGATGATTAATTTGTTTTATTAGATCTACCCGAGAAATACGGGAATCCCGGGAAACAGAAAATCGTTTCCCGGGAAATCTCATTTCCCGGGAAATGTTCCCGGGATTGGAAACTTATGTGTAAAATGTTCAGGGTTTCCAGAATCTATTGAGTGGTCTGGGTGATAACATAGATCAAGTATTACTAGGTGAGAACAAGTTGCCTCTGGAAAACTATAATCTGCCCCGTAGAAAAGGAGAAACAATAAAAAAAAAACTCGGGTTATCGAGCACGAATTATTTGAAGCAATCAAGTCTTATCCTGTAATTTTGAGAGTTGAGTACCGTACTAAATCAAACACCGTACACTCGCTTTTTAACGGTATATTGTGACTACCATTTTGTTTCTGCGTGGAGTCCATTGTGCATTAAGGATCAAAAATGACCCATTACTTTGAATTGGTCTCAAAAACCATTTATGAACCGATTTCCGCTTTTTTTACTTTACATGGAAGAGCTACAATAATCTCTACAGAGATTTCTTCGGGGATTCCACTAGGGATTCCTCCGGGAAGAACTTTTGATCACTATGATTTTTGAGATCAGTTCCTATAGGGCTCCAGGAATATTTTCAGTAAATCTTCAGAAGTTCCTGCAGAAATTCCTCCAACGGTTATTCTTGAGGGGTTATTGCAGGGATTTCTGCAAGAAAATCTGTTCAGGGATTTTTTCTAGAACATTTCAAGAAATTTCTTCAGATTCGTTTTGGCTTTCTTAAAATTCCTCTAGGGGTTCCTTCGAGAATTCCTCTAGAAAAGATTAACCATGGAATCAACCTCCAAGAATTTTATCAGATAATGCTCTAAAAATTTCACCTGGGATGACATTAGGAAAATCTCTTCCAGATATTCCTCCAGCGTTTTCTCTAGAAATTTCCCCATGTATTCTTCCAAGGATTATCCAGGGAGTTTTCCAGAAAAATATCTCTGCAGCGATTTCTCCCGCATAATCTTTACAGTTAATCTCCCAGGGATCCTCCATCCCTGGTATCTCTCCCTGGTTACTCTAAGCATTTCTTCATGATTTTTTAGAGCTTCCTCATGGGATGGCTCAAAAATTTTCTCCAGCGATTCCTCCAGGAATTTATTTAGGGGCTTTTCAAAAACATCTTTAGTAAAGGAGTTCCTCGAGCAATTCATGGGAAAAAAAATCTTGTAGGAATCCCTGGAGACACTCTTAGTTCAATTTCTGATTAAATCCTTGGAGGAATTCATGAGGGAATCCCTAGAGGAATTTGTACAGTAAATTTCGGAGCCCAGTATCGAATCGCTGGAAAAAAATCTCGGGGAATTCCTGGAGGATCACTTGAAAAAATCTTTGGAGTGATTCATGTAGCGATTCTCTCTGAGATATCCCTGGGAGAATTCTTGAAGGAAAATCTTGAAGTAATTTCAAGTTGTATCCATGAACTCCTGATGTAATCCCTCGAGAAATGTTTGAAGAAAACTCCGGAATAATGCTGGAGGAATCTCGAGAGGTCTGGAAGTATAATTGGAAGTAGGGAGTAAGTATTTCTGCAAAAATTAGGACTGGAGTAATAACAGGAGTAATTCTTTAAGATTCCTGGAGGAATTCCTATATAAAACCAAAATTTTTCGTACTTTTTCGTGGTGCAATCCTAGTCTATGTTAAGATCTCTACAGGAAGCTTTATAGGAATATCAGGAGAAAACTTTTGGTGCTTTCCTCGGAATAATTGCTTGAAAAGTTTTCGGGAAAATCATTGGAGAAATTCCTGAAGGAATCTTAGTAAAGATTATACTTGAAGAACCCATGAAGGAATCACTCGCAAAATCTCTAGAAGAATCCTTGTAACGATTTTCCTGCAAAAATCCCTGGAATAATATTTGGAGGAATCCCAAGGGGCACACCTGACATAATTCCTGGAGGAAATATAGAGCTCTTGTCGGAATCGGTCTAAAAATCTAGTAACGATCAAAAGTTCTCCATAAAGGAATTTCTAGAGGAACTTTCGGAGGAATCTTTAACGAAATCTCTAATGGAATTCCTGGAAAAATCGCTGTAAGGATTACGATAGAGAATTACTTTGGAGGAATTTCTGGCACAATCTCTGCAGGAATCTTCGAAGAAATTCCTAGAGAAATCACAGGAAGAGACTCTGAAAAAATGGCAGGTGGAATCTTAGGAGATATTCGAAGAGGAACTCTTGATTGAATCTCTGGAGGTTTTCTGGATGGAATCTCTGGAGCATGATCGTCTGAAAATGTCCCCATCACACCCTACCGGAACTGAATTTTCCGTTCAAATTCGGCCAAATCTTATTGTTGGTACCCTTGTTGCTCTCGAAAATCGAAATAACAAATCATGAAATTTGAATCATCGTACCATACATGCGCAAGAACTTCTGGATATGATATGTACCAGTTTCTTCTGAAACTGGTTCCAGGTGCCCTTGTCTCCAGAGTGGCCAAGCTGACAAAAAATGTCCAGGGTTCCATTCTTTCATATTAATCTAAAATAACAAGAATCGGCTCAAGAATGGATTTTTGAGAGCGTTTCAAAGTCATAGGACCCTTAATGCATAATGCACAGACAAAAAGACGTCACACTCTCGTCATTGTCCATAGACCATCTTTTTGACGTTCGATTCAAATATATGATAGGTGGTCAATCCACCACCCGTAGCACTCGCATTGGTTTTGTTCGTGTTTGACGTTTACAACCATCTATTGGTACGTCGACCAAACACAGTAATTATAGCATTGGGCGTACATGGCCTCGTGACTATGAGTTTAATCGCGATTTGTTCTAAGTGTTACGTATGTTAGTCTGTGCATAATGTGTCACTTTTTTGTAGTGTTACTCCTAGAGGTCGCTGAAAAATCAGAAATTTTCAAATTTGTATCTCTTTTTTCTACAAACTGTACTTTGAAAAACATTTGAAGCTATTTTAGGCTTTATTTCTATACATTTTAAGGCTATTAGCTGGTTCTTCACTCTATGAAGCAATTATTTTTTTAATAGAGGTTTTAAATTGGTACCAAGCAATGAAATTATTAATGTTTTTTCTCTCCAGTGAATTCGCTAGATATAAAATTCGGAAAATTCCCACAGGTACCAAGCCAAAACGGTTCGTTCTTGAAAACAACACGAGCCAAAAAGAATTTTATCAAATGGAAATTTTCCAACTCGATACCACTCGAGTCAAACTGTGTCAGCGCACACGGCGAGCGGGAACTTCCGTCAAGGACAGACCGTATAAAGTACACACTCACACCAATCAACGCTCGAAACGCAATCAACAAATTTTCTTGTTTACCATTCTGTAACGCATATAGCCAACAATATTATGATCTTCCCGCCGTCAGTCGTCCCAAATCGTCGTCGTTGTTGTTGTTTTGAATCTCATCATCGAAAGCGATCATTCGAGAGATCGGAACGTGTGATCATCCACAACAAGCGTGACCACGGGCCACAAAACTCTGAACTTCTTCCCCCGAGATAGAGAGACCGAGAGAGTCCAAACTCCACACGGAAAACAGATCGTGGACCCGATCTTGTAATGGATGGAAGTTCCAAAGGTCGTTACATCGATTGCGTTGTGGACCCGAATCCGTAGTTTGACCCGGTGGAAGTTTGACGAGGCGATCCCCCCATTAGAGAGCTACCTATACTCTATATCCAACTATTCCTCTACGCGCCATGCGCTTTGATGTGTAAATAAAATGCGATAAATTATTTAAATTGGGTAAGCAAACAACCGCGAGTGCGAGAGCTAAAACGTCGAGGAATCCGGTTCGCGCCGGTTTGGAAGATGCGAAGTGACTTGAATCACACCTCCCATGTTCAACGCGAAAGACGACAACGACGACGACGCGAACCCGGCCCTCATCGCATAGCACTCGTCGACGGCTATCCGGTTCGAACGAGTCGAGCAAAATAGTCGGCTACTGCCCATTGCCAACCTCATCCATCCTCCACACACATCGGAGCTAGTTGGTGTAAACAATTGTTCGACTTGTTGGGGCATCAGGGGTATGATTTTCAAATGGAAAAAAAACTCAGATGTGCATAAAAAAGTTTATAGATTTTTTTACAAAGCCAATAATATCTGCAAGAAGATCAATTCCCAGATACATGGAAGATCTAGAAATTGGTATCACAGCTGGTATCTACTGTTGACAAATTCAGGGAAACCGCCATATATTCCGGAAAGGAAGGTCAAAGGTGAAGGCGGTTCGGACAGTGCTGGAGAGAGCCGATAAAGCATCAAAGTAAAAGCGAAGCGGCAATTCATACTGCGCCACGATATATGTGAGATTGGGTTTGTTGAAGACATGACGTGAGACATTTGAAGAAGTAGGAATGATGTAGTCAAGCTGAAAGTAATCCATTACGAAACGGAGAGGCTACTGGTCAACCGCTGCAAAGCAATCCTGCACGCCAGGATTTACATCGGCAGGTATGCCATAGTATCACAGCATCATCATAGTATCACAGCACTGAAACACTTGGACGTTGAGCTATACGATGTAGCCAACAGGGTGATCCGCTTCATAAAACACGTGGCTTAAGCGCCACTCTACTAGAGAGACCACGAGCCCATTTTCAAATTGCCCGGATGAAACTTCCCTGAGGGTGAGTCCATTTAATTTCCTCGAGAGGATTTATGGATCGTTCCAGCTGGCCACGAACTAAAACGGCCAAACGGGAATACCCTATTATCGCAACCTAACCGTATAACCACGACGACACTCAGAGAATCGGTGTGAGACCACCCGTACCCCTAACATTTCACTTGAGAGCAGTTCTCATCAGGGATGCATTTTGAACAGAACGCGAGCCAAAAGTGAACTGAACGCGTTCTAATTTTGCACGAGAACCTAGTAGACATTGAACTCTTGTGCAAGATTCTGAACCTGCTCATGAACGACCCGTTCACTTCAAAATGCACATTGAAGCTAATAACCGAAAAAAAACTACATCAGTACATATTAAATTCCTATTATTACAAATATATGGAACCTTTAATATTTATTAACATCTTTGCAAAACTTCCGCATTGAATATGTCGTGTGCCTGCCGTGCCATGACAGTTTTCATTCCACGTTCAATTTTCAGCTCGCACGGGTTCAATTTTTTGAACTGCTCAATGTTCAAGCCTACTTGATCGCCCGTTCAAAGGTTTGAACTGGAACGCAAACTGAACGCGTTCAAATGCAACACTGGTTCTCATCATCGACAAACTCTTTCAACTCACCACTAGTCATCTCACCGACCTGGAAGAGAATCATAACCCATCCAAACAAACTCGATCGTGGACGGAACGGGACATCAAACTACAAATGGCTAGGAAGCAAACTCATTAGATACAACATTTATTGACGGGAACTAAGTTGGGGACAGATATATTCATTTAAACTCTTAGGGTAACACGCAATTATTTGGAGATACTTCAGTTCGAACTCTTTTATCTGTGTGTGTTTCGTTCTCTATAGGCCTTTTCATGAGACAGGTCCGTCTATGCATTTGTTTACAGCGGTGGAGGATCGGTGCTAACACGGACCTGTCATTTTCATAGAAGAACTGTCAAAAAGATTCCGGATCAGCTGTTTTGAAACGTCATGTGAATAGGCCTATTGTTGGAGGAATCGTGTCCGACCCCTCACAGGTTGTTATGTTGATTAACTTGTGCGGCCCCTTTGGTAAGTTGCTGTCATAGTTTGGCGCGGAAGTTTATTATTGTTGTGCAATTGAGTGAGCAGGATTGATGTTATTTTGAATAACCGGAGAATAAATAAGTTTTTACTATAGTTTCATTCGAAACCGTTTGAGGTTGATTCTGTAACTCTTCTCGAAATGCGGATGTCACTGTTGTCGTGTTCTACCGGAAAAGCTGGTTGAGGTTGCTGTTTTCAACATCAATTAGCTACTCCTACCTAGCTTATGTGCGATTTCTGACCACTACCTATCTAATCCTACTGTGCTCAATGCTCTCTACGTTCTACGCGACGTCACGTTCATCGGTAGCTGCATAACCGTCAGCGCTCCTGGTGACAAGCTCACGAAAACGATTCACGAACGCATTTTCACGGGTCCAAAAGCGGATCCCAAGACGTTATCGAAAAAGGGTTTCAATATTTAATCATTGAGATCTTCAGTCTTTGACTGGCACAAAAAAAATCTCCACGGCGCCCTCACCGGACGCCGCACTTCGTTCCAAAAAAGAATGATTTGACTAACCGGATTGCTACTGCTGAACGTAATCGGCAGTCGATGACCTGTTCGACAGGTCGATGCTCTCACCGGCTTGGTTAATGGCCAAGCGATGGCGGTCTTTCGGTTGTCGATACTGCCTTATCGGTCTATTTACGATCCAGCTCGTGGACTCCGTCCACGTAAAGGTTCTCTGGGCCTCCTCGGACATGGCGATAGCCATGCATTCCTCGTTGCGCTTTGGTGCAGAGAACTGTGGACGGGAAATACAAGCCAATCTGGCAGGACACGGAACATAAGCACTGGCACAGCTTCTACTTTCGCACACAAGATTCTTCACGCACATATTTGGCCTACTATGAGAACGAAACATTTTACATTAAATTACTAAACTATATTTAACATCACCTTGAAACATACTCTTGGCACACGAAAAACTGACTAGCAAACGCGGACATACCAACTCTTTGGATAAAGACGAACGAAATGATCGAGTCTGGGAAGCCTCAGATAAGGGAAAGTGTATTTCGAACGCACCCGGAAGTACATCATTTCCCGAAACTCTTCGTGTACTGTCGTGACTACCCAGTTACCTTGGATAACTTGTATGCTAGTCTTGCGGCCTTCCCTTTTCTACCTTATCAACGAAACAAATGGCTTCTACATAGAGAAGCGTTTGCGAATGTTCGTTTGGCTATGTTCAAGGGAATATTTTCAAATTTAAATTAATTCTTCAGAGGCTGCATGTTTTTACAACCTATCCTAACTAACTTATTTACACAAACTATATACAAAAATATGTACAAATTTCCTGACTGCTAGAACGATAGGCTACTTTTCAACAACTATGTCGATTCATGATTCTTCACTTCCAGAGCGATGGTCAGTAACGGATGCCGCTCCTTTCATGCTCGATTACCAAACTGATTGTCATCCAGGCCGTTATCACCCTCCATATACGGTACTAGGAACATCTTCTCAACAAAAACATGCTCATCGTCTCTGGTAGACAGATAGGTCTATACGCCGACGGGTCACCTGGTGGTTTCCCCGCAGAAATCGCTTCCGGGAAGATTCCTTTACCTATGCAACAGTGCATCGCGATTCTGAACATGTCGGAATGCATTGACTGCCACTTTAAAGGCATCATTCGGGATAACATCGAGTCCCTGTGACTTATTTGAAGCGAATGATTTCACGACTTCTACCAGCCCTTCGTTCGTCACCCTCGCCAATTCTTCTCCTTCATCTGCCGCACACGGCGCTGGGGGCCATGGGCTTGAGTAGTGGTGCGGGGGGAGTACATCGATTGCAGCAGCTGGGGCGACTTTTCTTGGGGCACTATAGCACTTTTGGTCTTAGCCATTACCACTCTGTAAGCGTCACCCCACGAACTCGAGTTGACACTCTCAGACTATCATGCCCGTTTTTGACTCTTGATTTCCAAAGATTTACAATTGATTCGTACCCCAGTACAAAAGCGGCCCTCTCTGGGAATAGATTTTTTCGGCATGGAAGCATCACACGCTCATCATATCACAGAAACTAGCTCTTCACCGTTTAGGTCCAGAGTATTCCGTTTGCGCCTCAGGGCTTCAATGAATTCTTCGCCGTCGAAGTGTTCTGTATTTCAACTTCGGACTTGGGTCGAGTTACATCGCCCACTATACTATAGCGAATCGATTGATAATCGCTATGATTATAACCGTCATCAACATGCCAGTTCATGGCACCTAAAAGGTTTGGACAACAGAACGTCACGTTGATAATCAATTCTGCACCATTTCTGTACCCACATTTGCCAGATCTACATTCAATGCGGTTGGAATTCCACCAATCCCATTCCAATGCCCATGCATTAAAGTCACCAGTTATCACCACTGGTTGCCGATAATAGCTGCAATAGAACGCGTAATAGCTGCAATAGAACACGCCGTTCATTGGCCCTTTCCAAAATACACTCAATTCTGTTTTTGCACGGTTTTTTTTACACGGCCGTGCAAGAAAAGTTCCATACGTTGTGGGCAGCCGAGATCTCCGCTGCATCAGTGCAGTGATACAATCAGGGATCTCACATCAACCTCGTCGACCGACAAGTACTTCTTGTGCTAGCTGCTTATAAGCTTGTTTGGCATCTTTCTTTAAGGGGACAGACCTGGTATAGGGGTTAGAACACACGCCTCTCACACCGAGGACCTGGGATAGAATCCCATCCCCGAGATAGTCACTTATGACATATGCGGTAAAGTGACCACCTCCATTGAAAGGGAAGTAAAGCCGTTGGTCCCGAGATGAACTAGCCCAGGGCTAAAAATCTCGTCAATAAACATAGAAAAAAAAAACATTCTTAAAGACTAGGTTCATTTCACCAACTTCTCCGTGTTTCGCATCGCCTCCAGAACGCATTTCGCATCCTCCGTTTTGATAACGAGAGCCTCACCTATGTGCATACGTTTACTCGTTACTTTCTTCTTTCCAACTAGTATTCACGAGTTGCTATTACTTTGCACCCGTTTTTCCTGTGGAAGCATTGCCTGCACTGAAAATAATCCACACGTTCGATCCTTAATCTTTTCAACGTGAATCTGTCGTGTCAAATGGTAAGGTGAAGTAACGTGTAAAACTTGTAATTCTGTTAAGGTTTGTCTTTGGTTCAATAGCAAAGGCTTTTACATACAATTTCAACGTGTTTTAAATTTGCGATCTAAATCACTAGTAGAACTAGTTTGCCTAACATCACAAGGACTTACATTTGCCATCCACGCTTGACATGTTTATTGACATGCTATTTTTTGGGGAAACCGTGCGCCCGTAATGGGTGCCTGGTATCAGAAAATCAAGAAATCGCTAATAATTTCTACAGCAAACTTTTCAAAAAATTGTAAATTAACGTGTTTTATATGTGAATTCGGATTGCCGATAGCGACTGGTTTCACACCATCGATTGATGTGTTTTACAATTAGTGAAACTTCGCGTGTGAAACACATTGATCGAGCTTGTAGAATGTTTTCAGTGGCTCTTTTTGCGTGGCTTTCTCGGCCTTAGTATCTAGGTCTATACGCCTAAGGTGTGGCCCATTTAGAATTGGAACACATACAAATTGGAATAATTTGAATTTAATTCATCAAAAAATAATTCTGTTTTAACTCAAATGTAGCATTACATGTTAGTCGGACTTTAACCGGAATACACTATTTTCATCCATATTTTCGACGGGTTCATCCCATTTAATTTACAGTTCGTCGATGTTTTGGCGATACTTCCATTCGCTCTCAGCTTCCGCTTCTTAATAGCCTAACATCTCTAAATTAGGCGCATTATGAAAAAATCCTTAAATTCCATCAAGACTTGATCAAACAGCTTCATAGTACGGAATCTGGCCACATTGCTCTAATTTTATTCCCAATTTGGTTGTCTGCAGACACGGTATTATCATAGTCTTCAATATCCAAGGACGAATCCATTGCACGGTACCAGGGATTGAATCCTGAGAAAATTGAGAGAATCTCTCACGTATCGTTCTCTGTAACTATCATAACATGCTGCACATTATGAGCGACTGTTTATCGTATTCTGCTACACTGCCCATACTCGCAATACAGTCCCATTTGGAAAATCATCATGCCGAGAAAAACGCATCTGAAACTTATTGCAAAATTTTTCGTAACGCCGCTGGTGGCAACATAAAATTCTGGTGGCATTACTCAACACATTATCATTACAGTATAAGAAAATGCTCAACGAATAAAATATTGTTAATGCAGTTGATTTTACTGTACAAATCCAAGATAATAGTAGGTGGGACTCGTTATCCGAGTACTTTTCTCATCAAATGCAAATATACCCGCATACCAGTCCTATTACTTGGGACTCGCTTACTTTGTTATCGCGCACCTTGACACATTTGTTGGCAAGTTTATTACGTTTCCAAAGCACTTTTCCTTTTTCTAAAATTAGTGCTATCATCTTTTAATTTCAATATTTCCTTTAAAATAATCAGCTATATGGTGAAGGTAGTGACAGTGTTCAAGATATTCCTGGGCGGATGGTAGTGTTGCGGCCAGCCAATATGAATAGTACCCCCTGGATTCATCAGCAGTACGTTTATGTTGGGTTGGTAACATAGATAATACTAATAGCTATCAAGGCATAAAATCGGACAAGCTTTGGTAAGCCTGATTTCGGCAAAGCTGTTAAAAATTTCTAAGATATGTCTTCTTATTTCTCAGCATTAATTATCGTATCACTAAAACATAGTTTGACCAGTCGACGATACCAGTGGTGATGTGCGTATGCCTATGTTGGCCCAAAAAGCTTTCCCCTCCATGTCGTTGGAAAAAGACCCTACCGGAGGCGGAGATTTCGTTGCTAATTGGCCAGAGGACGAGAGATGTAAGAGGTATAGCTTTGACTTGGAGGAAAGCTATTTATTTTATGATTTTTTTAGACTTTCTCAAGAATTAAAAACTTAATATGCTTCAACCATTAATATCACCAGAAGCATTCTGGAATGAAATGAAGTCATGTCAAGCAAAAACTACATTTTCATGGAATAAAGTTGACTTATAATACTCAAATTAGTAGTTTTTCTTTTTCTTTTTAAATGAAAACAACGATGCAAGATTGGAGGAATCATAACAGGAAAGGGTTGGTTTGAATTTCATCGTAATCTACTGATGGGACTGTTATGCGGGTACTTTCAATATGGGACGCACATAGTTTGGTATTTTTTTCGCATTTTGTCCATACAAAGATACAATTTTAGATATGCTACCAAGAAGTACACTAATAATAAGTACGATTCGTGAAGAAAACTGAAAAATTATGAAAATTCAAATGGGACTGTTATGCGAGTATGGGCAGTACAACTTTGATCAGATTGGGGGGATAGTAGTGCATGATTAAACCCCTCTAAACATGCTCCAAACCTGGGGGGCACTATTGCTATTGAAAGTTCATGGATTGTTTATCGTGCCAGTAAAGAAGAACACCTATCCCCAACGGTAAACAAGCGAGGAAAATGGATTTTATCATCGCTCTCTCTTTGGGGCTCTCGCTCGCTGCTTCCATTTATCAGACTTGTTACACCTTGCGATACAATGACGATCGTGGACCGCAACAGATGGGATGTTTTTCTTTGCTTGCTTTGATCGTGCTTCATACTCAAATGAGAGCGAATTCTGCAATGCCTGCACGGTACTGCGTGCAGCACCGAACGTTTTTTGTTGAATGGATATCTAAGATGTTTGGATTTGAATCAACGGTCCTGAATTTGATCCACAGCTGACGGTTTACAGTCACTGCCCAACGCTTATTTCTATTCCTGATCAAAATGGATTTTCCAAATTTTTGTGCGCTTTTATTTCCCTTCTCTCTTTCTTCATGTTGAATTTCTCAGAAGTGCTTTCGAATTACGCTGCAAAAAAAATCATGTGATGTTATTATTGTTATAGAGCAAGCATAGACGTTTAAGCTTCTACATTCGAACACTAGAGTCGTTGCAAATACCAAAAATATTTGTTGCAATTCTATTGAAATTAGCACAATGAAAATGAAAAATACATCTAGTTACCCAAAACAAACAGTTGTAAGGTCCCAAAAGATGTATTGTCGCTTGTTTATTTGTGCACTTGAACTTATTCTCGCTTGAAATCTCTATACTATTTCCGGAAATTATTTATTTAAATTGAAGCAAAAAACCAGGGGGGGGTATACGCAACGAGGTGCGCCTACCGTTCATGTTTTGTGGGTGTATTCGTTTGGCTCACAACGCTGCTAAACATCCCGCTGTTTGAGTGTTGAAATGCATCAGCATTTGCTGCCTGGCATGGCCCGCGTTTCGACCTGTGCTGTTTGGGACGGCCCGCGTGAGAGATGAAGCTGTATGGGTCGGCCCGCCCGAGAGATGATTGTTAGGCGAGCTTTGTTTGTAGTTGACAGCCGTACACCCACCCTGCAAAAAACCAACCATTTGTGCAAGTAAAACAATTTTTGTATTTGTTGTATAGGTAATACGATCAACAAATATTTCTGGACATGATTTGTGTGACATACAAAAAATCACAACTTAAAGCTCGGGGGACAACATCAAGATGGCAAAATCATCCGTATTCCAGCAAAAACAGTATCGTGTGACCAAAATGACGAACCGTGTAAGGGCATTCCTTGCATTGTATTTATAGTTGTTCTCTACCTAACTTCTACCCTTCTCATCTAGGAATTGAACTTCTTTCAAATCACTCTTTAGTCCAATTCATAAAACACCATCACGCATCAGGTTCAATAAGTAATTTTATGATAAATCTTTTGCATATACGAATTCATTTTCTCCGTAATCCCTCAGCAATTAACTCGTTTCAATCATTTTCGAAATATGAATATCGTTTGTTTGGGATTCTTACAATGACAGTTGCTACGATAATTTTTGCATTCTTGGATTGAACATCAGGTATCAGGTATCAGAAGGGCGGCTCCAGAGGCACGTTCCCCGCCATTTGGGAGATTTGTGCCATCGCCATATTTGAGCCTATTTCATCATCTACCCGATGGGAAAGGAAAAAGAAGGGAAAGATGGGAGGAAAAAGGAGTGGGGTCCCTTGAAGAGGGAAAATCGCATAAGCGAATTAAGAGCATGTAGCTCCATACCGCAATGGGTTCGAACAGCGCCCTAAAAAGGGCACTGCAAAACGCATGAGCGTAAAGAGAGCCTATAGCTCATTACCACTGCGGGTTAAGAATACCAGAAGGTCCTGAAGATTCAGTTTTCTGAAATCAGTTTCACTTAATAAGTGTTTACCAAGTAATTGGAATCGCAATCACGCGAAAAATTGACATTTACAGATCAGGTGATAAAAAGTTCCAGTATCGGAATCACAACTACCACACACAAATGTATCAACACACTGAATATTTGCCATGTGGTAGTTAAGTCAGCAGTGGCCAGTCAAGGTTGTAACCAAGCGACTGCAATTCTGCTTTGACAGATTTGTTTAATACTTAGCCACCCTTTTGGATGGCTTAGTAATATACAGACGTCCACTCGTCCCGCGAAGGGAGTTGTGAGGAACATTTCCTACAAGCAAAGTAACAAGCAATTGAGAGATCACTCGAAGCAAGGGCAATTGTGTCCCAATTCACCGGAAGTGGAAACATCCAAATCACTAGAATTTCCAATGGACGGAGAAAATCCATGGAATTTGGTCACAACCAATTCCCAGTTTGTGGAGTATAACAAATGCAAAGTCTGCGAATTTACATTCTAATGTTCATATAGAGATGTAGCGATGATCAGATAATGATTCATCATCTGATACATGCCAATTCGTCAACTCGTGACTGATTCTATTCGAGCAGAGCATTATGTCTAACACTTCTTCTCTGGCAGATACCATGAAGGTAGGAGGATTTCCTACAATAAGTAATCCAAGATTTGAACTACTTAAGCATTCTCTGGAGCATTTGAACTGGAGCTTCTCAAATTGGTATCATTGCCCACAAACAGCAGAAGGCCTTTTCATAGGCAGTGAACGAAAACTCGTTTGAAATCATCCATTGGGGATGGTTCATCATGTGGTAAATACACCACAAAACGAAAGACGTATTTCCTATTGAGGTCACATACAGAAATATCAATTGTGACAGCATATACATCTCTGGTTGTTAACTCAGAAATGAGTATGGCGACGTCAGCGCTATTTACGAGCACGCATGCACGAGGCATGGCACGCAAATTTGCCATTTCATGTTTCTGAAAGAAGCAAAAACTGGGTCCACTAGGTTTCCTAGATAAAAGTTTACAAAAGTAAGGTTTTTGAACTAGCGCCACTTGAGCTGTACCATTTGCATGAGTCTACAAAGATTGATCATTGCTGACATTTTATGCTGGAGATTGATCTAACTAAGCTATCCTAGCCGTAGCCACTACCCAAACTAGGCAAGATTAAGCTTTTCGCAATCTCAGAACGAAAAAGATCAGCAGCGAACAAAAACCAAATCGGTATCTCTTAAAAGTCGCCAAAGGCGGCGAAAAGCACAGAATACACTGTGTAAAACGCATAATGCGAAACCATTGAGGAGAAAATTTAAACTAAATTACATTAAATGTATTAATAATCCCTCCCTTATTTAGTCTCAGCCTTGAGACTGAAGAAGGGCAGCCGATTATCTCGGAGAAACACAAGGTCACCTACACCATTGCTCCGGGTAGCACAGGAAGGGCATAATACTGTAGAGGGCGCCCTGGAACTCCACAGGCTCCGTTTGCGGCTAGGTTTTATTTAGACCCCCCTAACCATTCATTCTTAGGCACGGTAAGCTTAAAGCCGTATGAATTAGGGGTTACCTGTGAGGTGGACTTTTACCACCGGAACAGGCAGTCCGTAGTGTTAATTCTTAGCCAGTTAAAACAACCGCTACCGACACTACGCGGCTATCTAGGCTGATCGGGAAAAGGAAGTTAACATTGATTATTAACTCCTGACGTGCCCAAACAGCCCCAAAACAAATATTTCTGGACATGATTTGTGTGACATACAAAAAATCACAACTTAAAGCTCGGGGGACAACATCAAGATGGCAAAATCATCCGTATTCCAGCAAAAACAGTATCGTGTGACCAAAATGACGAACCGTGTAAGGGCATTCCTTGCATTGTATTTATAGTTGTTCTCTACCTAACTTCTACCCTTCTCATCTAGGAATTGAACTTCTTTCAAATCACTCTTTAGTCCAATTCATAAAACACCATCACGCATCAGGTTCAATAAGTAATTTTATGATAAATCTTTTGCATATACGAATTCATTTTCTCCGTAATCCCTCAGCAATTAACTCGTTTCAATCATTTTCGAAATATGAATATCGTTTGTTTGGGATTCTTACAATGACAGTTGCTACGATAATTTTTGCATTCTTGGATTGAACATTGTCTCATTTCAATAATTTGAAATATTCCATTCATAGTTTACGCATTATCGTGAAATATTTAAGATACGCGGTTAATCATGACTTACTAAAAGTTTTACGCTTTTAAGTGAATACCTTTATTATTTTCGCATTCCTTTTTCTCATATCGCACTTTTTGACCTGCCTGACTGAGTGATTCATTCGTCACACCATTTTCTAGTTTCATATCGAGTATTGTCCGCAGCACTTAGTTGCGGGACCCAAACTGGTTACGCCCAATTTGCAGCCGGAACACATCCCAAGTAACAATTCCACAGCAACTTGGCTTTCGTGTGGATTTATTAATGTTTTATGACAGTAACGCACGGTGTCTTTGTGGAGTAACTTTAGTACAAAAAAATAGGTAAGTCTGAAATTTCGAACTAAAAACAATTAGACTTTGCTCTTTCATTTGCGACCAAAATCAAAATAATCGGTCGAGGGGTCCAGAACATTTTTTTTTATTTTGTGTGAAGTATTCATGGATATGTGTTTTTAACCGACACACATTGCGTTGAATATAGATACGGGACAAACTGCAAGATCAAACCATTTGAACACCTTGGCTTGGAAGAAAAAGTTGTTCTTGCTCAAAAGAGCTGTGATAAGCATATATGACATATGATATACGCATAATTGCAAAACTGTCTCAAACGTCATTTTAGTTATTGTCCACGAAAAACCTTGAAAATTGTACTTAAATTGGTCATAATGATGTAAGAAGTTATTAGGGAATATTTTTAATAGGTGAAGATGCATCGATATCAAACCTCGAATTTTCAAGAGCTTGTTTGTAGATTTGTATCTTGAGAACCTGACAACCTTTTGCGTTGAACATTTTATTGATTAGTCGCCACCTGCGAGTGACCAGTGAGTTACCGGTTGTCTGCTTCTCTAGACTTGTGCTTTTGAAAATTCGAGGTTTGGCTTCTATGTATATTCAATCTTAAAACCATTGATAACCGAGTGTGTAGCTCGTTGTTATTAAGCAGATAAGCGAACCAAAATAAAAACTGTCACCGCTGGGAGACAGAGGAGGATCTTTTCTTCGTCTTACCTTTTCAAATAAAGTGTAAATCTATTCGTTTGCTCAGTAATAACAAGCTATGGCTTTTTGGACGAGATCATAAATTATGCGAGATTTCTCTTTTTTCTCGTTACAAAAGTGACTTATCCGCCTTTCAAACAACACAATTTCAGTTATTCGAATTAACTAGTAGAGGGCTTCGCATGTGATAAACCTTGTTATAAGGCATGTAATATACTTGCCCCATGGTGCTGAAAAATAGGCTAATTTGGATGGTATTTGAGAAGTTTCAAATCTTATATTTTTTATGTTACTTTCTTTATGGCACAGTGCTTATGAAAAGATCAGAAACTAACATCATGAGGCTAAAATGGGTTTGGGATTTTTGTACTTGCTTGCAGTACTATAACCCCATATTAACCCCTCTACCGGCAGCTTCATTTTTTCAATATATTCAAATCGCGATAACTTTTTTGTTTCTCAATATTTTTGAAAAAAAAAATCCACAACTTCTTAAAAAACTCTCTTATTTTCAGAATCTGTATCGGTTTTGAGCATTGGTCATCTATATTCGTATGGGAAGTGTCGGTCCCCCAAGGAACACCGAAATATTTTTAAAACTAGTTGACCAATGGTCAATACCGACATAGATTCCAAAATTAGAAGAGTTTTTTGAGAAGTTGTGAAAAAATGGTGGAAAAATATAGAGAAACAAAAAAAGTTATCGCGATTCAAATATATTTTTGTGCTGAAAAAATGAAGCTGCCGGTAGAGGGGTTAAGCTAAATAATAGCAAACAAACTCATGAATATCTCTTCTGCTATCTGTCGAATTGAATTTCTCTCTTCAGCCAATTTCTTTATTATGGTTTGAAGAATGAGCTTTAACAATGGGATAATAAGTTTGTACTTACATTACAGTACAAGCGTGTTTGGAGCATACCTTAAAAATTTCTTCATTGTAATTTCTATATGAACCTATATTGTCTTTGGGCCACCTTAAATCACCACCTAGAAAGCTGCGAATTTCACAGAACACTATTTTTATAGTAAGAATAGTAAGGAACATATGTGAGATTGAATTCTCAAACATTTTTTTAATTTTGAACCGCCCTAATGTACATAAACACTTAGATAGGCAAATTCAAACATATGTGCAAGTCTCTCGAAATCAAACAAAAAAAAAATTACTCTGGACCCCCCGACCGATTATTTTGGTTTTAGCAGCAAATGAACGCGAGAAACCTAGACTTTATTGTGGAGAAGTTTCAGACTTACCTATTTTTTTGTAATAAACTTGTTCTACGAAACAGACCGTGAACGTGATTGCTATAATACTTAGAGGTGACATTTAACGTTGTCAAAAAAAAGATATTATGTAATTCGGCTCTTGGCTGTTTTCAAAACCTTTTAGAGTCAAAACATTAAGTCAAAATTTTGTGACTACAGAACCAGGTTTATTGCAGCAATGATAAAAGATCCATATAATACAGCTTGTTGTCATAAAAGCTGCCTCTAAGCTGCATGACTTTCACTTGGTTTCTAATGACTTACCTTATTAATATCTCCCAAATCAGTATTAGGGCTCATAATATACGAAAACACTATGTGTATTGCAAATTTAATACTTGCCACACCAATATAACGTCACTAATATTGCGTTATTACTAAGGAGCACTTATTCCTAATGAGAAAATGCAAAACTGATATCCGTTTTCATTTTTTTTGCGTATATTATTTAAAACAGCACGCCCGAACTGTCAAACTTTGTTAAATGCTGCTTAGTTATCATAAAAGCAAAAAAAAAAAGCTGAATCATCTTCAACCAGCATTTATTAAAGCAATTTGACATCCCCAAACGCCGAATCATAACAGTGCGTCCTTATTTATGTATTTATGATAACAAAACAGCATTTGTCGATGGAAATCTATCAATTATGGTACCGCCATATCAATTTCACTTCGGTTGCCACAATTTCACTGTTTTCAAATCAAATTTTCTCCATGAGTTCGCTCATAAGATGCTATGGTATGATGATTGAACTGACCAAATATAGGGGCCTATTTTATAAATCGAGCAGATTCATGTGACTCGTCTGTATTCATTGTCGATCAAAGCAAGCATGCATATTTCAGATGTCACCCGTCGACTCCCACACTGTAAGCTCGTCATTACTCTTTAAAGCTAAGTATGCTGTTTCGCTCAAGAAAAGTAAAGAAATTCCTTGACTGAAAGGGTCAAGAAATTTCCTACAGAGAGCCCCCTTTGCAGTGACATTTCTTCTCAACTGCGTACTGCGATCAGAAAAAAGTGATTTTCTTGACCATTTCTTGGGAGAAATTTTCCACACATCGAGATAGGCGATTCCTTTTCTTCTCAGTAGCAAACCGGCCTTAATGTGGTAAAAACACCCATTATTTTCTGATCTATGTAGACGTCAAAATAAAGGGTAAATTATTTTTTTCTAATAATGGGTGTTTACTACCCTTTTATATATTCCGTTCATTTACTCTATAATGGGTGAAAATTCTCTTGCAATCAAATAATAGATTAAATTTCTCTCTCAGACTAGCAGTAGTTTTAATAATTTATTTAGTTGATCCCGTACCAATAAAAAAATCAGAATTGGCAGTAACTCCAAGGTATGTGAATTCAAGTTCATTCCCTGTCGTGTTCTAACTGGTTAAACTATCAAATTTCACAGGATGGTTTTTACCAGGCTTCTGCTATTCCATATGGTTGTCTTGCTGCACAAACCTCCAAGTACTGTTACCCAGGCCTGCAAATTTGCCTTTAGCATACGATTCTCTTGCATTGGACTTTTGAATAATGGGTAAAATTCACTCGTTAACTGACGTACAAGCCGTTTACTCTTTAATGAGTACAGGCCCTTTACTCTTTTAATGAGTTAAACTAGTTTCTCTCAAAGAGGGTACTTTTTTACTCTTTAAAGGGTACTTTGAGCTTACAGTGCATAGTAATCCAGTCACATAGAGTGACAACTGTCGAAAAACTTGAGTGACAGAGCTAAGTCGAGCGAATTTTTCGGTCGACAGTGACTCCAGTCGAGTCATTTTGATCGACTCGACTTATAAAATAGACTCCATAATTTGAAGCACAATTATTGCCCTAACAAACCAAGAAATGTTGAATTTGGCTTTTCTTCTCCTGGCGGTTTATTTTAGCAAATGCTAAACTGCCGTGAATCGCAAGTCAGTCCTATCTGCATTTTTGTCAAAATTGAGTTTAGTTCAGTTTTCAACACATTTTCCAATGCTCTTTCAGCTGCACTAATGAGATAATGTGATTCGTTCGGAAAAATTAGAAAAAAGCAGCAAGTCAGATTGTCCCATAATTGAAAGTAATCGCATGTCAGTCCCACTACAGATTTCCGCACTGTGTAACACAAAAATGAACATCTTTATATTTTTCTCAAAAAGATATTGTAGTGAAAAGCAAATTGTGAAAGTTTCATTGAGATGTGAACATTTTCCAACCCTCTGGAATTTTTTGAATATTTGCATGGAAAACGAGTTTGGAAACTTCACATCGCATTTTCTCAATGCCTACTTTTTACAGATGGGACTGATTTGCGATTCACGGCAGTAAATAACTTGAAATATACCACTCTCAGAGAGGGGACACACAATTCAACTTCTTTTTCATCACATTTCACAGTAAATCTCACTCAGCACTAAAGATTTGAGCACTATCTCAAAATAAATCACTTCAAACATTTAACAAGCACAACGAAACAAATTATTATTTGATGTTTTCGATCTTATTTTGTTTTGTTTACGTTGGAGTAAATCCGGCAAGATCAACGTTATGATAAAATAATTTTCAAGATGAAGCAACATTCACCCAGAACAGGTGGCCTCAAAATAGCTACCATAAGTGCTTTTTTGCTTTATTCGTGATATAATTATACACTTCATACACACTTAGCTCAAATCACCGAAGTCGGTAATTCGTTTACCGAAATCTCAACAGCTGAACGGTCGGTAATCAGTTCGGTAAACGAACCGATTACCGAACGATCGGTAATTTGAGTTTTTCAGCGCAGATGTCAAAACTACCGATCGTTCGGTGATTTTTTACCGAAAGATTGTAATCCATGACCGCCGGTTGCTTTTACCCCTGGAAGCTCATCAGCAACATAAAAAATAGACAAAATACTACATAATCATCTTCATATTTTTATTCCATCGTCATGGTTGTACAATTGTATAAGTTCAATCGCGTTTGAGTTTCATTACGACACGGATAAGTAAGGAATTAAGCAAGTCGGAATATGGGGCCGTCGTTGTTGTTGAGGAAAGCTGGCTGCGTTGCTCCCGATATGGGACGAACAAAACGAGAAACTGCTAGTGCACGGTGGTTTCTAGAAGCCGTACTGCTAATAATTTAGATTTTTACTGAATAAAACGTTCAAAAACTTGTATGCTTACCTTCATAGTAATAGTTTTTACACAAAATGTTTGCAGCTTCTGAAGACTCACCAGGAAAAAAATACATGACAGCAAGCGTCGATGGCGTCAATTTTCAAATTTACCGATTTCGGTAAACTAACAGATTAATTACCGAAACATCGGTTGAATATTTCACCGTTGTCGGTAATGCTGGCGAATTACAGACGCCTCAGTAAAAATGATGACAGATTCACGTCGATTCACCGAAATTCAGTAATTTTGCTGTCAAAAACTGCTTGATTACCGAAACATCTGTAGTTTAGTAAATTACAGATCAGATTCGGTGATTTTATTTACCGAACTCTCACACTCTGTTTGAGTGTGTAGCCTCTTTTAGAGTGGGCCAACTAGTCACGTTCTAATCTACAAGAGGTTTTGGGGGGTGCGATGAAAGCAACAGCGCCTTGACCATGGTTTTATGGGCGTTTATTTATAGCACCCTGGAAGCAGTGTTGTGAAAAACTCAATTTCTCACAACTCACGCTTGATATTTTTCATGCGTGAGTTGTCAATCATGCAACTCAGCAGTCCAAAAATCATGGATGAGTTGGCTCACTTTTTTGACTCATTCTCTCGTATTTCCACAGTTCACTCACACACGACAATAATTTCTTGTTAGTCTGGTAAAATTATAGTAATCCTTTCTAACGTAAACAACAACATTCGGATTTCACGAGTTTTTGCCGGGTTTTGCGACTGAATCATTTTTACGGTTTGAGTTGATTGAGTTGATTTTGCATCAAAATCTCAAGCGTGAGATTTGCGAAGCGGATCTCTAATGAGTTTGCTCTCACGGGAGAGCGTATTGATTGAGATTTTGAGTGTGAGTCTATCAACACTGCCTGGAAGTAATTCGTAAAACTAAAATTGTTACTTGGGATCTCTTCACCTCACGGAATACGTCATTGTCACATGTCACAAGTGTTCCAAGACAAACAACTTCAAACACTAGCTCAGCAACAACACCACTAGGCCCACCTCTATGTCTACCTGCAACCATGTACTTCGTTTTGGTAGAATTAATGGTTAGACCAATCCTCGCTGTGTCCCTCTTCAGAGGCAGTTAAGTGTAAATAAATAAAACAGGGTTGCGATGGATCTTCTTCGTGAACAATGATCGACGCATCTTCGCGATCCAACATTCGCCAAAATTCATTTTTCATTTTTGCGTCACGAAGAGCATCGCAAAAAGCGAACGGATGCAACGCCGAAGAAGCAAAATGAACACACCGATAAGTGGTTCGCGAAGCCTTTCCACTCGTAGGATTCATTTATCCACGCGCTGTTCATTCTCGTGATTCATTGCAAGGTTGTTTCTTCTCGTAAAGTCAAGCAAACACTCCACGCTAAGCCAGCTCCACGCAGCGCATGTGTTAAAGCTACACAGAATGAGGCAACCAATGCAGAACTGGCTGACTGAGTGAAAATTCTGAGTAGGTCGCACTCATTCTGTGAGTTGCCGACGTTTTGGCCTTCGGCTGTCCGGGATCGATGGAAACGGAACTGTCAATGATATCCCGCGTGGCAGCAAACAGTTGGCCGTTGGTAAGATGGGGAGTTATCTGAGATGTTTTCTAGCGAAAAGCCGGAAGATGATCGCAAATGCGAAAGTTTTTTCCCCATTTGCTTCCGCTTCGGTCATTCAAATGAAAAAATTTCTGAAAATCTTTAAAATTTGAATGTTTTTTTTTTTATGTTTTCAGAAGCATAACAAAAATGGAAACGAATTCCGCATTCCAAGTGTTCCTCCTCTGTGCGCAATTCACTAATTCAGTTTTGTTTACCACCGTTTGCACAAAACTGTGAACAGCCCCTTTGCACAGAATCTGTGCTGCACGAAAAGAGGCCAGTTTTGTGCGCTTGGCACTCATTTTTGAGCGGAGCAAGTTTAGCGTGATTGTTGCAAGCCCACATGAAGATGATCGAAATGAATATTTTCCTGTTCTTCGCGAAGCGTAGGCAGTGTGGATCGTACTGTTCACATTATCGAGCGATGGAAAATCACCCGATGATAGCGTCGGGAGAAACAGCGATCCGAAAATGAAACACGAACGAATGAAGCGCCCGAACGGTTGTTTGTGTTTATTCGCAGATTCTGTTTTGATGCCTATGAAAATTCATCGTGCCTCGCGTTTCCGATCGTTGTTCAGCAACATTGAAATAAAAGCCGAATTTAATACTATGTAAGGTACCACGGGGCAAGTGAGAATACGGGGTAAGTGGGACGTTCCGCCATAGCTCGTTTAAGAAAAGTTTTCCAAGGGAGTATTCTTCTAGAAAGTTGAAGATACAATAATAAGGAATATATTTAGTACAAAAAATATTGTTATTTTTATTACCATGTGCTCCTTGTAACAGTTGTCAGCTCAGCGCCATTTTCAACTTGCATGAAAAATTGTGACACGTTTCACGTTCTGCATTGGCTCGCAAAAAATAATTGTGTCATAAATCGGTAAGTCACAACTTTAAGTATTAATACAAGCTGCTTACGATAAACATGTATTATCTTTTCATTAAATATGAAAATTTCTTTGGTATAACTTAACCCAAAATATCTTAATACCCGGGGTAAGTGGGACCTATCAACAACAAACACCAGAATTAAAGCTTTTCGTATACGTTTCAAACATTTCCTTAGAGAGTAGCATTAAAACATTCAAACGAATAATTTTTATAAAAAAAAACAATCTTATATTCCGTAGTTGCTGAAAAGGACGAACAAATGAAAAAATTTTCTAAATATTTATTTTTATTTTTATTTTTTTAAACACGAATTCAAAAATGAGCGAAGATAGAAATAAAATTTAAAATACATCATGAGAACAAAGACTTTTCTATTTTTATTGAACTTTATTTGCTATTTCTACCAAAATCAGTAGTTGCGGAAAACAATTCCATTCCATTAAGTGGTTTTTGCCATGCATAACAATAATAACAGAACATTCAAAAATTCTTCAATTATTGAAAGTTTACTTGCTGCATTTCGATTGATAATTTATAAATTATATATTTTGAACAAGTTTTATACTTCTTTACGGTTTTTGTGAGAAATTTTCAGTTAAAATTAAATGCGATGTGACATATTATTAAATGTAGGGTTTCTTCCTAAAACGTTACGTATTTTATGGTTAATCCCTTATGTACATTAAATATGTACTCATAATAAAGTATCTATGATTTATCAATCCTATTATTGGAACGGTTGACTTACTGAAGTGGTTTTACGCACGAAACTGGATGTGTCCCACTTGCCCCGTTTAGCGAGGCAACTGCGTCTAATGGCTCATTGTACATCTTGCTTCTAAGATTTTCACAATTTCGAAATTATTCGATCAAATTCATGCACACACCACCAAATTTGTTGCCAAAATGTGACCGTGTTGTTGGATTTGCAAAATATTGACATTTGAAATTTATTCTGAACAAATTGTTTGAACTATCGTTTTTTATGTCCCACTTGCCCCGGGGTATTTTATATCATTCAATTCCTACTAGAATTAGTATCCTTTGACAGATAAGCGTGTTCCAATCACTACTACATTCACGGTTTCCTGTAGTATTAGACCAGCCCGGTGCTAGGCAGCCATGTTTTCGAGGTCAACATCAAACTCAAGAGCAACAACGTGCATTGGCGTAATCATATTAGGGTAATTTTTCTCCGATATTTTAATGTGTTCCACGCTAACCATATCAACTCAAATTAACTTCAGTACTGCAAACGGATAGTTTGCAACCGTTTATTTGTGTTAACATAACTGTTGTTGTGAGAAAATAAATTTTTCGGCAAAAAATATTTCGCCCTCCTTGATTGTTAGTCCCTGAACGACTTTTTGTTTACAAACATTGAGTTGTCAGTGGGAACCACTTCCCAGTGGGAACCAGAGATGTTTGCTCGTTATTTTCCAACGGGGTTGTATGGGCGGTGTCAGGAGGCTGTATTAGACTCGTTTTCTATAGTTGCTTCCGCATTTGATTATCACAATAGAACCCTTCACCCCCGATTCCCCGTGGACATCGATGTCCGCAGTCAATCAGCAGCGGAACCGAACGGAAGAAAACGCAAAAACCGGCTCGATTCAACAACAACAACAGCAACAACAGAAAAGGGGAAAGCACACCTCTATCGATACCCCTGTCTCCTCGAACCGGCCAAATAACCGGCACTAGCCGGTTACTTTTGCGCGGCGTCCTTCTCGCGAAGCAGATCCAGAAAATTAACCACTCACATATCGTGTTGACTGCTGGCCATACATTTTAAGTGGCTTCGTCATCGTTCACAACCCGTCCGTAACCGCCCAGTTGTGCCTCCCTTCGGCTCGGGATTCATCGCACCATGGTGGATGCTTTTGTTTACATCGCATATTAGCAAAATGGAACCTTGTTTTCGATTCGCTGTTGAGGTAGTTTCTTGCGCCACACTCGTTTTTACTGGTTCTTTTGCTGGGGTTGGGACGGCGCATAACTTGAAGCATGATGATGATGAGGTAGTACGTATTTTCCCGCCGCGGTAAATGTCAGCAAACTCTTCTGTATTGGAAAGGACGGAAGATTCCCGATGAACTGAGAATGCCTCCGACGAAGGCCGTTCATGCGGTCAGTTGGTTTATCGAACAGCAACGACAAGACGAGAACGCATCGAAAAGGGGATTTTTCTTTTCCCAGTCGTATTCGCACGTTGTTGATCCACTAAAGCCGGATGTTTTTGGACCTTTTGTATGTTTTGAAGTTGTTTTGATGGAAAGTTAGGAGATTTGAAAAATAATAAGATGGAAGGATTACGTCACCTATGCTATCATCAGCAGTAGTGCTCCTGGTTCTTCTTTTTTTCTGGTGTTACATAGTTACATAGCCTGCTTCTCAGCTTAGTGTTCTTATGAGCACTTAAACAGTAATTAACTGCGAGCTTTCTTCATCAATTGATTTCTTTTTCGTATTGCAAGCACGAAGATCCTTGACTGGTAGGATTCGAACCCACGACCCTCAGCATGTTTGCTGAAAAGCACTGCAGTTTACTGCTACGGTTATGTGGGTCCCAGTATTGCTCCAGTAGATTCTATAGAAATCTCACAAAAGGTCGTTACAGGTTCAAAAATTATATTTGTAGAAACATAGAGAACGAAACAATGATAATGATATTGATTACAAAAAATGACAGTCAGAGAAAATTAATGTCATTCTTTAGCGTATTGAATGTAATAAAAAAACAGGCGGATACAAAACATTGAAATGCGTTAAAACCTGAGACGAGACTCGCGAAGACGGTCTTCTTTTTCTGTGATTGCTGAGTTTTTTTCTTATTCCACTTTGTGCATACCAATTATGCGCATGCGCGTACCAATTATGCGCATGCGCATACCAATTATGCGCATGCTGTTCAAATCCTCACATGAACCTCTCAGCAAAAAATGATTAAGTTTGCATCACATCGAATCATAAATAGCCATTTGAGTGAAATTTCATGCCAGCAAACGTAGCAGACATTAGAAATAATTAATCTTCTGCTTAGATTTATCAGCAACTTTGGGAAAAACTGCTCCTCCGACTGAGGTTTTTAATAACAGTTTACTTTGAACACAATACTTTTCACTTTTTCAGCCATAAAAACGGTGGGCTGCATTTGACGTTTCGTGAGAGGGGAATCTGGGCTGCATATGACGTTGATATTTTTCCTCTTCGCGAGTCTCTCTCAGGTTAAAACGCATTGGGTTATTGTCCCCAAAACAAACAATCGTTGGAAAGGAATTATCACCAATACGTGAATCGCCAAAGATTTGTTTTCCTCAGTTTTGCAAACAACAAGACTTCCCAACATTGTAACGCCGAGTTTGACCCAAAGCACATGTTATCGCTAAAAAATTCAATAACACGTGCCTTATCACATTTTCAAGAAAGCACGACTCCACAATAGCAAACAAAAAAGTGTCATTAGTACAGCGGCCTTCGTTTACGTCAGCAGATTAAAATGCGCCGGACGTTCTCTGTAGCGACGAAGCCAGCAATCTCCCGCAGATTATTACCCTTGACAGGCCGTCCGTGCTCTCCAGTGCACACTGGTCCAGGAAGCTAATTTAGGCGGACATGAGGTTTTCGTCAAGATTTATTGATTTTAGAGCCATAGTTTATTCTGAGAATATGTTCAGAATTTTCAGTACTATAAAATGTACGGAACAAAATTTTTTTTTTACGGTGATCGCAAGAGTGACGTATACGCCAACTTTTTTATTTTAACGAATCGTAAGTTGGTATGTTCAGCAAAGTTGTAGCAAATGGTCATATAAACAACTTTGCCGAACAAACTTTTTCTTGGTTTTGCTTCAGAGCCGAGATAATTAAGTATTTTTAATAAAAAATCGTTTTTTGCTCTTAAGTGTTTTATATTTTAGTTTTATTGGCCTACTATGTTCTACAAAGTTTTTATACTTATCATTTGCTACAACTTTGCTGAACATACCAAAGTTGTATTTCTTATGGTTTTTTATGTTATTTGAGTTTTTCATCTTAAAATTAGCTATTTTGTATGCCTTGTATCTCAACTATGAGCACCTCAAAAAAATTTATCTTTCCACCAAATGATTTTGCAGTCCTTCAAGTACCTGTGAGCAAAATTTGGAGAAGATGATATTTTTCTATCTCGTTTAAAATCGATTTTACTAATAGACGATATGAGATAAATCCATATTTATTGAATATTCATACATGCTCAACTCACAAAAGTCATGGCTACCTAAGCATATCAAACCAAAGGTAACACGTGTATTTATATAGAAATATAATGTACATCGTTTTTCAGTTGTTTTCGATTAACTTAAAGGCTTCTGCAAGAAATTCATCGTCTTTTCCTCTACCAGTATTTAACCTATTCTTAAGCAAGATCACCGGGTTGGAAGTCAACATAAGCCGTATCAAATACATATACAAAATTTACAGTCCGATTGAATTCTGTGGCATGATTTTCCCAGAATCTTCTGATGCATTCCACGTTTCATGTTTTTCTTTGGTAATGCAGCATGCCGGACAACACCACTTCCGTGCAATAGTTGTAGACGTATCAGTAAGTGTAACAGCATTCTAAAGGATCGCCACGAAAAGCCCTCAAAGGAAGGTTAGGGCTGAGACTGTACGAACCTCTTCCAGCTGGTAGGAACTCAAACGGTCGTAACACGGCATGCCGCTTTTTGCGGGAGGTAGATATTGTGTATTTCTTTCACTACTGGACTGCGAAGTGCGGCCTCATAAGACCGAAAGTGTGAATAAAAGTGAGGTATTGCATTGAATCCTGTTGGTGTCCTCAGAACACTTATTCTTCGATTTACGAAGAATAAGTCCCCCAAAGACACCTACCCGATTTGATTCAATTGCGCACTTTTGTTAGCGTTTCCGCACTTGTAATAACTTATTTTCGCGGATCTCAATCATTTTAAAAGTAGTCAACTTTAATCGGAAGATTAACGAGGAGGCATTTGAACTGTTTTTGTCAGAAACATACTGTTAGTATCGCCAGTTCTACGATTGGTACGTACTCTTTCCAATGGTGCAAAAACTACTTTCGCATGTAGTGATGTTGTCCGGCATGCCGCCGAAAAAGCATAAAAAATGCGGAATAAATCCATCAAAAGATTCTGGGAAAATCATGCCACAGAATTCAATCGGACTGTAAATTGTGTATCTGTATTTGATACGGTTTATGTTGACTTCCAACCCGGTGATCTTGCTTAAGAATATATTAAATACTGATAGAGGAAAAGACGATGAATTTCTTGCAGAAGCTTCCAAGTTAATCGAAAACAACTGAAAACGATGTACTTTATATTTCTATATAAATACACGTGTTACCTTTGGTTTGATATGCTTAGGTAGCCATGACTTTTGTTAGTTGTTTGGATTTATCTCATATCGTCTATTAGTAAAATTGATTTTAAACGAGATAGAAAAATATCATCTTCTCCAAATTTTGCTCACAGGTACTTGAAGGACTGCAAAATCATTTGGTGGAAAGATATATTTTTTTGAGGTGCTCATAGTTGAGATACAAGGCATACAAAATAGCTAATTTTAAGATGAAAAACTCAAATAACATGAAAACCATAAGAAATACAACTTTGGTATGTTCAGCAAAGTTGTAGCAAATGATAAGTATAAAAACTTTGTAGAACATAGTAGGCCAATAAAACTAAAATATACAACACTTAAGAGCAAAAAACGATTTTTTATTAAAAATACTTAATTATCTCGGCTCTGAAGCAAAACCGAGAAAAAGTTCGTTCGGCAAAGTTGTTTCTATGATCATTTGCTACAACTTTGCTGAACATACTAACTTACGATTCGTTAAAATAAAAAAGTTGGCGTATACGTCACTCTTGCGATCACCGTAAACAAATTTTTGTTCCGTACATTTTGTAGTACTGAAAATTCTGAACATATTCTCAGAATAAACTATGGCTCTAAAATCAATAAATCTTGACGAAAACCTCATGTCCGCCTAAATTAGCTTCCTGGACCAGTGTGCAGTGAGTTTAGTGGCTGCTTGGGCACGTCCGGAGTTAATCATCAATATTAACCTCCTTTTCCCGAGCAGCCTAGATAGCCGCGTAGTGTCGGTAGCGGTTGTTTCAACTGGCTTAGAATTAACACTACGGACTGCCTGTTCCGGTGGTAAAAGTCCACCTCACAGGTGACCCCTAATTTATGGTGTGATGCGTACCGTGCCTAAGAATGAATGGTTAGGGGGGTCTAAATAAAACCTAACCGCAAACGGAGCCTGTGGGGTACCAGGGCGCCCTCCACAGTATTGAGTCCTTCCTGTGCTACCCGGAGCAATGGTGCAGGTGACCTTGTGTTTCTCCGAGATAATCGGCTGCCCTTCTTCAGTCTCTATCTTGAGGCTTAATAAGGGTGGGATTATGAATATGTTGACATTTAATTTAAATTATCACCTATATGGATTCGCATTATGCGTTTTACACAGTGTATTCTGTGCTCTTTCGCCTTTGGCGACTTTAAATAGATACTGATCTGGTTTTTTCGTTGCTGGTCTTTTTCGTGCTGAGATTGCAAAAAGCTTAATCCTGCCTAGTTTGGGTAGTGGCTACGGTTAGGTTAGCTCAGATCAATCTTCAGCATAAAAGAACAGCAACGATCAATCTTTGCAGACTCATGCAAAATGGTGCAGCCCAAGTGGCGCTAGTTCAAGAACCCTACTTTCGTAAAGGGAACTTCTATCTAGGTAACCTTGTGGACCCAGTTTTTGCTACTTTTAGCAAGCTTGAAATGGCAAACTCGCGTTCCATGCCCCGCGCATGCGTGCTCGTTAATAAAGCAATCGTTGCTACACTCATTTCTGAGTTAACTACCAGAGATGTATGTGCTGTCACAATCGATGTTTCTGTTGGTGACCTCAACAGGAAATACGTCTATTGTTCGGTATATTTACCACATGATGAACCATCCCCAACGGATGACTTCAAACGAGTTGTCGTACACTGCGTAACAAAAGGCCTTCCGCTGATTGTGGGCAGTGATGCCAATGCTCATCACATCATCTGGGGCAGCTCGGATATCAATTTGAGAGGCTCCAGTCTGATGGAATACTTAAGTAGTACAGACCTTGGATTACTTAACATAGGCAATCGCCCAACCTTCATGGTTTCTAATAGAGAAGAAGTGTTAGACATAACGCTCTGCTCGAATAGAATCAGTCACGAGTTGACGAATTGGCATGTATCAGATGAGGAATCATTATCTGATCATCGCTACATCTTCTTTGAACATTCAAATGTAACTGCGCAGACTTTGCGTTTTAGGAATCCCCGGTCAACAAACTGGGAACTCTACATTGAATTGGTTGCGACCAAATTTCATGGATATTCTCCGTCCATTGAAAATCCAAGTGATCTGGATGATGCCGTTGATACTACAACATCCTACATTATGGAAGCTTTTGAAGAAGCATGTCCTCTGCGGTCTGTAAAGACTACAAGAGGCACCCCATGGTGGAATTCCGATCTGACTAGACTCAGGAAACAATGTAGAAGGAGTTGGAACAGACGCCGTTCAGCTGGATCAGAGTCGTTCAAGTCAGCTCGCAAGGCTTACAAGAAGGCTCTTCGTTCTGCTGAACGATCCGGCTGGAAAAACCTTTGTACAAATGTTTCCAGTTTGAGTGAAGTCAGTCGGTTGAACAAAATTCTTGCAAAATCTAAGGATTTCCAAGTGAACGAAATTCGCTTACCTAATGGTGACTTTACTTCTTCCGATGAAGAAGTTTTAGAATGTTTATTCAATACACACTTCCCCGGATGTGTGGACATAGCATCTACGGATGAACCAAATGTCTTTTCATGTAGTTACGAGTCTTTGGCCTCGGCTCGCAGTATCGTAACTACTGAATCGATTCAATGGGCACTTAATAGTTTTGCTCCTTTCAAATCTCCAGGAGCGGATGGGATTTATCCTGTTCTACTCCAAAAGGGATTTGAGTTTATCAAACATGTTTTGAAAAAGCTACTTGTAAGCAGTTTTGCTACCGGGTACATTCCCAAATCCTGGCGTGATATTACTGTAAAGTTTATCCCAAAAGGAGGACGTGCGTCGTATGAGGAAGCAAAGAGTTTTAGACCAATCAGTCTGACCTCTTTTCTTCTGAAATGTCTGGAACGCATTATCGATCATCACATCCGTGATGTTTATTTGGCAAACATGCCTCTTCATGTGAATCAACATGCTTACCAATCTGGAAAGTCCACTGTGACTCTTTTACACAAAGTTGTATACGATATCGAGAAAGCATTCGCTCAGAAGCAATCGTGCTTGGGTGTTTTCTTGGATATTGAGGGTGCCTTTGATAACGTGTCTTTCGATGCCATATTGGAAGCCGCACGAAACCATGGGCTACCTACAATGATTACCAATTGGATTCATCAAATGCTCAAAAACCGACATCTCTTCTCGACATTGCGTCAAGCAGCGATTCGAAAATTGAGTGTTTGCGGATGCCCCCAAGGGAGAGTTTTGTCACCACTTTTGTGGAATCTCGTAGCAGATACGCTATTGAGGCAACTCAATAATAGCGGTTTTCCAACCTATGGATTTGCCGACGACTATCTAGCTTTGATAGTTGGTATGTGCATAAGCACCCTATTCGACCTGATGCAAAGTGCTCTTCAGGTAGTCGAGAGTTGGTGTCGCCAATATGGCCTTTCGGTTAACCCGAATAAAACATCTATTGTTCTTTTTACGGAAAGACGAAACCGCGATGGAATTCGACCTTTACGTCTTTTTGGCACTGAGATTAATGTGACTGATCAAGTAAAGTATGTCGGAGTCATTCTAGATTCCAAACTTTCATGGACACCTCACATTGATTTCAGAGTCAAAAAAGCTTGCATGGCCTTCGGTCAATGCCGGCGAACCTTTGGTAAAACTTGGGGCCTCAAACCCAAATATATCAAATGGATTTACACAACAGTTGTTCGACCATTATTGGCATATGTATGTCTTGTGTGGTGGCAAAAGGGCGAAGTGAGAATAATCCAATCAAAATTGGGCCATCTCCAAAGGATGTGCTTGATGGCGATGTCTGGTGCGTTCTCTACAACTCCCACAGCAGCGCTCGAGGCCCTTTTCGACGTTGCGCCACTACACATATATCTTAAACAAGAAGCACTTTCTTGCTCTTACCGTTTATGGGTACTGGATCTACTGGAGAAAAATCCAGTGAATCGTAGATCTACACACACTTCGTTGTTTCCACTTTTGGTGAATTGGGACAAAATTGTCCTTGCTCCAAGTGATCTCACAATTGCTTGTAACTTTCCTTACAGGACATTTATCACACAATTCCCTTCACGGGAAGAGTGGACGTCTGGCTATTTGGAAAGAAGTATATCAAACAATATAGTATGTTACACTGATGGCTCCCTTCTTGAAGGTAGAGCTGGTGCAGGAGTATATTCTCGTGAGCTAAGGCTGAATCAGTTTTACTCACTTGGTAGAAACTGTACCGTTTTTCAGGCGGAAATATTTGCCCTTATGTGTGGAGTGCAATCAGCACTTCAACAGCGCGTAATGGGTAAAGTCATATACTTCTGTTCAGATAGTCAGGCTGCTATAAAAGCTCTCGCTTCGGCCAACTCAAGGTCGAAGCTTGTTATCGCATGTCGAACTCAAATTGAGGAACTGAATTCAGTCAACTCTGTAAACCTTGTATGGGTACCTGGCCATTCTTCCATCGCTGGAAATGAATTGGCTGATGAGCTAGCTCGCGATGGAGCATCGCATGACTTCATTGGCCCTGAGCCGGCTATTCCAATTTCGAAGTGCTGGGTGAAGCTTCAGATAAACTCTTGGGCGGCAACTCAGCACAAGCAATATTGGAATAGTTTGGAGTCGTGTCGTCAAACAAAATTGTATATTACTGAGCCATCTCCAAAGGTGGCGAAGTATTTAACAAATCTGTCAAAGCAGAATTGCAGTCTCTTGGTCAGAGCGTTGACAGGCCACTGCCGACTCAACTATCACATGGCAAATATTCAGCGTTCTGACTCATTTGTGTGTGATAGTTGTGACTCCGATTATGGAACTTCGTATCACCTGATATGTAACTGTCCAGTTTTTGCGCAAATGCGATTCCAATTACTTGGTAAACACTTATTAAGTGAAACTGAATACAGAAGCCTGAATCTTCAGGACATCCTGTTATTCTTAACCCGCTGTGGTAATGAGCTATAGGCTCTCTTTACGCTCATGCGTTTTGCAGTGCCCTTTTTAGGGCGCTGTTCGAACCCATTGTGGTATGGAGCTACATGCTCTCATTTCGCTTATGCGATCTTCCCTCTTCAAGGGACCCCACTCCTATTTCCTCCCATCTTTCCCTTCCCTTTCCTCTCCCATCGGGTAGATGATGAAATAGGCTCAAATATGGCGATGGCACAAATCTCCCAACTGGTGGGGAACGTGCCTTTGGAGCCGGCCTTCTGATACCTGATACCTGATAGTACTGAAAATTCTGAACATATTCTCAGAATAAACTATGGCTCTAAAATCAATAAATCTTGACGAAAACCTCATGTCCGCCTAAATTAGCTTCCTGGACCAGTGTGCAGTGAGTGTAATGAAATAAACACCGCACCGACTCTGGTCGCAAGTAGCAAGCGTCATCTTCTCCAACCGCCCACCATCAATTGCTCACAGCTTACTTTGTTTTCTTTCGCAGTACCGACGATGCCCAGAAAGGTAGACTACGTACCCATTGGCCTACTCAGCTCCGCATTCGTTCATTCGCTATATGCAGGTCGATATAGCTATCCTATCTATTCTCGCTGCATCCGAGGAGCAACGATCTGCATGACCTCCGTTCAATGTCTGCCGGGTTTAGTGACCTAGCGAGGTGCAGCAGCAGGACACGGCAGCAGCAAGCCTCTCCAATTTCCCCACCCTATATGATGTGAGTCAAGTCCACTGATGTTGACTGATATGGATCCGATGTGAGCAAGCTGGGCTGGGGGGTGTTTGCGCGTGTTGCATTTTCAGTTTTTGTTCCGCTTCTGATGCACCTTCTTATTAACGAAATTGATATTCATAAGGCGATCTGTGTCTAGTCAGAATTACTTCCGGACTTGCTTAAGGATTTCTTTGGGGTAGTAAATAAGACAGTCGATGCTTGATGAGCCACAATTTGCTACGCTCCTCAGAAACATAAAGCCCGCGTATTCGATGTCTACCATGAAGTCGACGTCTCGTCCGGATTCTCTGCTGAGTATTATTTTTGCTTGTCGTTCTTCCGGCATACGGGCAACGTGACCAGCCCAACACAGTCAGCCGTGTTTTATACACTTGACAATAGCTATCTCTTCATAAATATACAACTCGTGATATGATTGATTGTTCGCAGCACTTTACGCCCGAAACTCCCAGAAGCTCTCTGATCGACTTCGTCATCACTGATGTTGGAATCCAGCAGGTTCATAAGTCGAAGCTATCGATTCATTTTTTTATAAATTGTCTTGTATGTTATGTTTAAAACCTTTGAGGACATTCAGAACATTACGACAGGGTTCACCCCCTCAAAAACATATAAAAGTGTTCTGTCCATATCTCTGTAATTACACGTCCAATTGAAACTCTTAAGTCGCAGTTATTCTTACTTCGTATGTATTTTTCCAAAAACGTTTTTTTCAATTTTTCATACCAAATTTTTACTTAAAGTTGTTACATTTTTCAAAAAACACACTGAAAAAACATATCTAGTTTCCTCAGCATTGGGTTGACCCAAATTTCAAACCAAAATGTCATTAGAATCGTAATCTTATATTCTTTGAAGAGACCCCATAAAATTTTGGCGGAAAAATCTGAAAAGTATTCAAAATCAATGAAACAGCCAGTCAAGTCATCGTGCAAAAGTTTGGGGTCACCCCTCAGTATGATGCAAATCGTGCAAAAGTTTGGGTTCACCTGAGCTGCACGCACATCATTTTTGTCAATATCTTTGCCATTTTTCAACCGACTTTAATAGCTTGAAGCTTTTAAGAGCGCAAATAATGGCGCGTACATGATTAGTTCGAGATTTCACAGATTTAAGTAAGTTAAGGTGAACCCAAACTTTTGCACGATGACTTGACTGACTGTTTCATTGATTTTGAATACTTTTCAGATTTTTCCGCAAATGTTTCATGAGTGTTCTTCAAAGAATATAAGATTACGATTCTAATGACACCTTGTTTTAAAATTTTTGGTCGATCCAATGCTGAGGAAATTAGCTATGTTTTTTCAGCGTGTTTTTGAAAAATGTCACAACTTTAAGTACAAATTTAGTATACAAAGTTCAAAGAATGTTTTTGGAAAAAATACATACGAAGTATGTATTGCCTTTCGAATGCGGCCTAGAGAGTTTCAATTGGACGTGTAATCACAGAGATATGGACTGAACCCTTTTGCATGTTTTTTAGGGGGTGAACCCAAATTTATGCACGGGAGTGTATAAGACAGTAAATCATTATTGCATAATAGGGCGAATTATTATTTACCAGTAAACTATCACTCCGTAAAAAGATGATGGCGTGATTTTTTTTTTCATATTTTGATAAAACAAAATGCGTTACACAAAATTGGGCTCTTCGGGACCAACACACATGCATGTATTGCTGAGTGGGTTTCACAAATTTCAAAACATTACAAGATATTTGATATTGTGAAGCATCTTCATGTGCCATACACATTGCGAAAAAATAAAATGAATCAGTTATTCAGTTTTTCCGATTGTGTTGAAATTACACACATGATGTGTTGGTCCAGAAGAGTTCGATTTTGTGAGAAATTTTGAACTTCCGGACTTGCATTCCAATGTAGCTAGATTTTCGCACTCTGAGCCGTCTTCCAATTCTAGAATAGTTCCTGCAAAGCATGACTGCTTCATTTCGTCACAACACGCAACTGAACAAAGCCCAATCAGTGCCCACTTCTCGGCATACGTATCTACTCTGTCACCACACTCATCAGGACGCAAGAACCAATGCTCTATGGAAGCCCCTAACCCGCTTAACACAGTCGAGCCCCACCGCCAGCGTCATCACAGCCGTCCTGATCCTGTTGTTAAGACTGGGGAAGGGGTCTTCCACTGGGCCTTTGTAGGCAAGTACTCGAATGTTGTGAACACTGCATGCTCTGATTCAACATCCGCTTCTAGTATTGACGTCCGGCCGTTCGTTTGCGGCCATTACACAGCCGATCCAAACTACATCGCTGCATATCCTCTGGAATGCGCTTCACTAGGACGCACGAACCGACGCTCAATGGAAGCCCCTAACCAGTCCAACTCAGTCGAGCCCCGCCGCCAGCATCAACTCAGCCGTCCTGGTCCTGTTCCTGTTGTTGAGACTGAGGAAAGGGGCTTCCACCGCGCTCCTTTTGGCAAGTATCGTAGTGTTAGCTTCACATCACAAACTGAAACCACTTCTGCTCTCAGCAACGATCCCTCGCATTCGAATAACATCGAAACGCAGAGTCATCCCGGCCCTGTGTTTGGGGATATGGAGGGGATATACCAGTCTATAACCTCAGGCTACTCCAGTGACGAAAATTATGCCCGAAATTCTACATCACAACCGTGGCGCATCGTGGAAAGCATTTTGGAAGCCCCCGGCTCTTCTGCCTCAGTCGTGCCTACTCCAGCCCTCGCTCATCACAGTCGCCTCGGTCCTGATGGCAATTGTAGTCCGGGGGTCTTCCAACCTGCTTCGGCAGGCAAGTACATTCACGATTTGGCCCATACCTCGCCTGATTCCGCTTCAAATTTCAGCAGCATGGCCGGATCCACCAACACTTCGCCTCTTACATCCCGGGTGAGCAGCCAACAAGACATTATCGTATACTATCAGAACGCCGGTGGTATTAACAGCGATGTGGACGAGTTTTGCGTTGCTGTTTCGGATAACGTTTACGACATCATTGTAATCACGGAGACGTGGTTGGACTCCCGCACTCTATCTCGTCAGGTATTTGGTAATGATTATGAGGTATTTCGCTGCGATCGTAATACCAATAACAGCCGCAAAGCAAAAGGTGGAGGCGTGTTAGTTGCGGTAAGATCTACATTCCAAGCTAGAGAGCTCGAGAATGAAGCTTGGAGGAGCTTAGAGCAGGTGTGAACGTCGATAAAGCTAGGTGATCGTACGCAATGAGAATATATACCGAGGTGAGGAAGACGACATTTAGTGTGCGTGACATCCGTGTACGGTGCAAAATGCTTCACAACTACAAGCGAGCGAGCTCCCATAAGAGGCCGTGTAAATTAGTGACGTAGTTATTTTTGTTTACGTTTTTTTCTCTTTACTAATACGTAGCCATTGCTTCTTCTTCCACACCTTAGTATATATTCTCATTGGATCGTACGTTATTTCTGTACGCCTTGTACATTCCGCCTGATCGTGTACGCGATCGAGCCCTTGTCGAAACTCATTGTCAGTCAGTTCTTTCTGTTATTGAAATGGCTAATGCAACCGATGAACTCATCGTGATCGGTGACTTCAACCTACCTGGCATATCATGGAAAACGTCTCATAGCGGCTTTCTTTTTCCGGATGTGGATCACTCGGTTATAAATGCCAACGCCTCGTTTCTCCTGGATAATTACAGTTCAGCTACTCTCTCTCAAATCAACCACGTCACCAATCAAAATCAACGCAGTTTAGACCTCTGCTTTGCGAGTGCTCAGGATACAGCCCCGTTTTTATGTGAAGCTCCTTCTCCTCTAGTAAAAACAGCTCTTCATCATCCTCCTCTGCAGCTTTCCATCAAAACTACGCTGTTACATGACTTTAATATATCGCCCGCTGCAGTGTCATACGATTTTCGCAAAGCTGACCACCGTAACATCGCCAACTTGCTCTCCAGTTTCAATTGGGACGACATTTTCGCAATTCTGATACCGATACAGCTGCACAGACTTTTTCTAACGTTTTGAATTACGTCATTGACCGACACGTCCCTAAAAAGTTTCATCATCCCCCATCTCGTTCCCCTTGGCAAACGAATGAACTGCGTCGTCTGAAATCGATAAAAAGAGAAGAGCAGCCCTAAGGAAGTACACGAAGCATCGAACAACATCTCTTCGTCGTAGCTATGTCCAAATCAATCACGAATATAAGCAATTTTGGAAATTCGTGAACGAACAACGTCGTGAAGCTGGCCTGCCGTCCTCCATGATGCTCAATGGCAACGTAGCTTCTACCCCGAATGACATTTGTCAACATTTTGCACGAAAATTTGCTAGCGTCTTTACCGAAGATAGATTGACAGAGGACGATATTCAGCTCGCCGCCAATAGTGTTCCTCTTCTCAGTGAAAACATGGACGCTATCGATATTGACAGAAACGCGATTGCTAGAGCATGCTCAAAGCTAAAAAAATCCTTCAATCCTGGGCCCGATGGTATTCCTTCTGCGTTCCTTAAAGAGCATTTAGACAGTTTGCTGATTCCATTGCTCCTTGTTTTTCAGCGGTCAGTGACCGTCGGTATCTTCCCGTCATGTTGGAAGCTAGCGTATATGTGTCCTGTTCACAAAAAAGGGAATAAGCGGGACTGCAACAATTATCGCGGGATTACCTCATTAAGTGCTATCGCCAAACTGTTCGAGCTGATTATCATGGAGCCCCTGTTTTCGCACTGTAAGCCGTACATTAGTACCGATCAGCATGGTTTCTTGACTGGCCGATCCACGGCTACTAACCTCTTATGCCTAACATCGTATATCACGAACAGCATGTCTGAACGTGCGCAAACAGACGTTATTTATACGGATTTGACAGCTGCTTTCGATAAATTAAATCACCGCATAGCCATTGCAAAGCTAGATAGGCTGGGAATCAACGGCAGCCTCTTACAATGGCTTCAATCGTACCTGACCGGTCGTCATCTGTTCGTCGATTTGGGAGACTGCCAGTCACCTACTTTTGCTGTCTCATCTGGAATCCCTCAGGGAAGTAACCTGGGGCCTCTGTTATTCCTGATTTACTTCAACGATGTCAACCTGGTGATCAAAGGACCACGGCTTTCTGACGCAGATGACTTGAAGCTCTTTCTTCGAATCCGCTCAACTGATGACTGCAGATTTCTTCAATTTCAGCTGAACGCTTTTGCAGACTGGTGCCATTTAAACCAGATGGATGTTAACCCTTTAAAATGCTCGGTGATATCGTTCTCACGCAAAAAAGAGACAATTGTCCATAAGTATGCCTTATTTGGTCAAGACATAGAGCGCGTTAACCAAATTAAGGACCTGGGAGTTATCTTGGATATCCAACTCTCCTTTAAGCAGCACATCTCGTTCGTCGTTGACAAAGCTTCCAAAATTCTAGGACTTATCTTTAGAATTTCTAAACATTTCTCGGATATCTACTGTCTTAAATCGCTCTATTGCTCCCTGTCTCGTTCCGTCTTAGAGTACTGCTCGGTAGTTTGGACGCCTCACTACAACAATGGAGTTGAGAGAGTTGAATCCGTTCAAAGGAGATTTTTGAGATTTACACTACGAAGACTTCCGTGGTCGGATCCCTATCGCATGCCGAGCTATGAAAGCCGTTGCCAACTTATTAGTCTGCAACCCCTGTCCGTCCGCAGAGATACAGCTAGAGCTTTGTTTATTGCCGATATTATGCAAGGACACATAGATTGCCCTGCCCTGTTGGAGCAAGTCAACATAAATGTGCAGCCCCGAGCCCTTCGGAATAACGTGACGCTGAGATTACCTGTTCAACGAACTAATTATAGCATGTTTGGCGCTATTTACGGTCTGCAGAGGCTTTTCAATAGAGTTGCGGCTCTCTTTGATTTCAACTTGTATCGCCAACTACTTCGACGAAGATTCAGTTTGTTTTTTGATAGATCGTAAGAATGGCAATTTATAATATGCTTAGTTTTAAGATGACATCATTGGGGCTTTGAAGCCTGTTGGTGGTACAAGTAAATAAATAAATAAATGAATAAATAAACTAAATTTTGTGTAACTTCATCTAAGCGTGTACCACTTTTATGTTGTTCTCTCTAAGGCCATCTTCAGCACAGTACTATGACCAGTTTCAAAAATTATAAAACTCGCCATACGATTTGTAAAGTTGCTGAAATTGCCCTAACAGATTGATTATAAAGTTATTGCTTACTTTTACTGTTTATGGCGTTACGTCCTTCAAGACACGGCCTGCGCCACAATGTTACGCCAACAAACTTGGTCCATGGCTGCTTGACTCCAGTTTATCGATCACATTCTCCCCACCCCTGCTCCACTTGGTCAAAACACCTAGCTCGTTGCGCCCGTCCTCATCTTGTACCAGCCGGATTCTTAATGAACAACATTTTTGCGGGATTGTTGTCCGGTGTTCTCACAACATGTCCTGCCCATCGTACCCTTCCAGCTTTAGCGACTTTCTGGATACTAGGTTCACCGTAGAGTTGCGCAAGCTCATGGTTCATTCTTCTCCTCCATAAGCCGTTCTCACATACTCTCCCAAATATCACGTCGTCCAAAAACTCCTAGCGCTTGCCTGTCCTCTTCGAGCAGTGATTTGCCGTTATACGCATAATTGTCCCATGGTCCATGTGTGTGGTAAATCAAATAAAAATCTTTACAATAGCATAAAGAATATCATGTTCATTAAAATGAAGAGTTTGTATTATGGGAATAAAGTAAATTTAGCTACGAAATTCAAAGTGGGACTGTTATGCCTAGAAATACGGGGTTTTTGGTAAATTACTAAGCATAACAGTCACACTGATAGTAGTGACCTGAGTCGAGACTCGCGGATACGGTCATCTTTTTCTGTGACTGCTGAGTTTTTTTCTTATTCCACTCTGTGTTTATATCAATCATGCGCAAGCCGTTCAAACTCTCACATGAACATACCAGCAAAAAAATATTGCCTTTGCATCACACCGAAGCATAAATAGCCTTTTGAGTGCAATTTCATGCAAGCAAACGTAGCCGACATTATGAATAACACAGCGTACTCAATAGAGACGAATGCCCCTTCTGGGTAAAGTCTCTCTAAACACAAAAATAAAAAAAATAAAAATAACACAGCGTAATAAAAATTACATTTTTGCGTGTCTCAAGGATCAAATTATGTGTCTCGAGATGATTTGGGGTTGCTGAATCTTATGCCGTTCTCAGAAATGTTCCAGCACATCACAGTTTTTAGCTACAGGTCGCCAAAGTTGTATGAAACACTATATTTATTGATGTTTACATGACATTTACAGTATGAGTTATCAAACTTTTTTGTGATCTTATCCGCCAAGAATGCAAAAAAAGGACCTAAACTTTCATTTTAGATATTATTTGGTTGACATTGCACGATTTCATTTAGATTAAATCGATTTTTTCAACACGCTTGCAGTCTCCATACAAAAATCTTCGTTGATCTTATATGGCAAAATAAAACTTTTCTAAATCATCAAAAAAAAATTTTGAGCAACGAAAATATTATGAACATTGTTGATAAGTATTGTTCAACACATGAAGTTTGAGTTCTGTGGCATTTTAATCAAATAAATTGCCATAAAAGCTGGCACACTTGCATGCAAGTTGGCTGAAATAGTAAAATTTCACATTTTCAAGAGTCAATATCTTAAAAACTAGACGTGCTATGATATTTTCGAAAACGGCAATGGATTCAGCAATCTTCAATTTAGTTAATAGTGGTATTTTGGTGCTTGAGACAAAAACGTGTTCCGCAGTGTAATCAGTCTTGTGTTTACATTTATCAGCCTCTTTGGAAAAACTGCTCCACTGACTGAGGTTTTAATTAACAGTTTATTTTGAATACAATACTTTTCACTGTTTCAGCCATAAAAACGACGGGCTGCATTTGACGTTTCGTGACAGCGGAATCTGGGCTGCATATGACGTTGATCTTTTTTCGCTTCGCGAGTCTCTCTCAGGTAGTGACCAATCATGTGCTAAGCATACTGCTGTAGATGACCGTTCCTACGTTTAAATTGTACTGAATGTAGAGGACGTATATCCTCAAGACTATGTTAAGGCATCTAATAAAGGCTCAAGTGACATGTGCCAAACGGAGCCACGTGCGGAGTTAATATTCAACTGAAAATTCACGACACAAATCTTCACATGCTTTGACATTTCTTTGGACTTGGTTTGCAAAATCATGATATTTGTTACATCGCAAATTACGTTTTAGAACCGCCAACCAGGTCATTCAAAACCTCTTGAACTATTCTTCATTTGACGTGATTTGCAAATTCATAAAGTTTGATATGTCGCAAGATACGTCTCAGAATCGCCAATATAATGGCCACTTCCTCTGGGGAACAGGGTATCCAAAACTACCTGGCATGTTATCAAGTCATCCAAGAACGTTTGAATTACCCTTCTTTAGTCTTGACTTGGGAATTTAAGAAGTTTGATGTTGCAAGCTTGATTTCAGAACTGACAGTTTAGTGGCCATTTCCCCCAGGGAACCGGGAGTTCGGAACAATCCAACATGTGGTCAAGTCATTCAAATACATTTGAATCACCTTTAGCCTTAATTTGCAAATTCATGAAAATGCGACATGGCCAGGTTTCCGATTTGCCAATATAATGGCCACTTCCACCAGTGAGCTGGTATTCGGAAAAACCCAGCATGTGGCCATGTCATCCAAAAACGGTCGAAATATTTTTGTTTACACTTGGTTTGCTAAATCATGAAGTTGATTTGTCGCAAGCCATGGACTCAAAATTAAAGTGGTTACTGATTCTTCGAGTGGGATTACTTCAGTACTCCCCGTGATGAATTAAAAAGTCGGTACATTTCTAATCAATGACCGCGGTTCCAAAATCTAGAAGAAAAATCAACTCAAAATCATTGAAAACAGATGGGAAATAATAATTTGATATTGAAAATTTCAATCAAATTTGAGGCCAGGCTCGCATGAATAAATAACACAAGTTGTGTTCCACATGGGATGTAAAACCAACGTAAGAAGATGTTAAAAACGATTTTCCCAAACACCAGCTAATTAAAAACTGCCTACTGAATATTTTGTTCGAGATCAGCGCAGCGAATTGTATAGTGTGACAGTTATGCGTAGAAATGCAGTAGTGGGACAGTTATGCGTGGAAATTCAACAATGGACAAACTGACTTGGCTTGCTTCTCATTGAGTTTCCGAACAAAGTTAATTTCTGGTGAGTGTTTTCTAAAACTACACGTAAAAATAAACTGTTTGATGACAGAAAGTCAAAATGCATAACAGAAACATGGGACAATTATGCGTATAACGGCAGTGATTTAAGTTCACAACACCATAATGGTTTTAAGTGAGGTACGGGGTACGTAAGTGAAAGTTTTTGTACTCAAGTAGGCATCCAGTTCATCAGCCTTACCGATGAGACGGCGTTTCATCTCCTAGCAAAACAGCAACCGCCTATGCAACCCAACAACCCCCTTAGCAATCCCTAGGTAGGTATATAAGCTTGAGTTCAATTTGTTATTTGCTTCCATCAATTTCAATTCAAGTTCTCCGAAGCCTTCGTATTTCAAATAGCTGTCCACTCAAGAGGTTATGGGCTCGACCTAGGATTAGGCGCACAGAATTCCCTAGTTAAGCTGGATTCCAAACTGGAATTCGAAACAAGGAAATGCTTTATTGGTAATAGCTGAAGCCGACGACGAGAATGTTCAACTGGATGAAGCATATCTTGCTCATGACTTGGAAGCAACAGATTACCAGTGCCCCGATGATACGAAGAAACTCAAACGATTGCTCAACAGCGGCAGCGCTCCTTTCGCATTCAGAACACTGTGAGTCCGCGGGACGAGCGCCAGTGAGGCGCAGCAAACATGAGCGCACGCTCCCCGGCAAGTTGTATGATTACTTTGTTGATTACGGAGCAATCTCTGGTGTTCCTCAAACCTGCTACGAGATCGCCAAATGAGATGATAGCAATCATTGGCTTTGGGCGGTGAACTGGATTCCCTCAAGGCGTACAACGTGTGGCATTTGGCGATATGTCTCGACGATGAAAACCCCCTTTTAATCCAAGGAGGACGAGAAAAAGGCAAAAGGCTATCTTCTAAAACAAGTACGAGACTTCGAAGAAATCTACGCGCCAGTTGCAAGGTTATCCACGATTCGGGATGTGTTGGCTGTCGGAGATCATCACAAGTTCTACTTCCATCAAATGGATCTGTGCCGCCTAAAGGAGACTTTCTACATGGAAGTTCAGGCTGGTGTGCAAACCTGTCGTTCGACTAAGTCGCTCTATGAACCGAAACAATCTCCTCGATGTTGGGTCGAGCGCTTCAATGAAGAACTTTTGAAGATGGTCTTTTTCAGATCGAAGCGCGATTATTGCCTCTATACGAAGCTGGGGAGATGAAGTGTCCTGATACTCTATGTGGACGATCTGTTGGTTGCGGGTCGGAAGCTCTCTTCGATTCAGAAGCTTAAGCGAGACCTGGCTGGGTCAGTGTTTCTCAGACTCATTTCCCCGAAAATAACAACTACGAAGCCACGAACTACTACAACCATGCTCTATCGTCCTAAGATAGAAAAGCAGATGGTTAAGCTTGAGTACTGCACACAAAATCGATCAATGGTCGTCGTTTAAAAAGTTTCATCAAAGACGAAGTCTTTGGTTCCATTCCAAAGAAAATGCACGAAACACCTATTGAATGTCGATGTAAAGAAAATTTTGGATTTAAAACTTGGAGATTTGATCTCACTAAACAAGAGACATTCACATTGTTTTTGTACATGTTTTACGACTTTTTTTTTTAAATAACTAAGAGCCATGGAAGTTTTACGATATAGAATCACAATTGCTGTTCTATGATGTAAGAAGTAACATTGATGTTGATGATGTTGTAATTTGAAGTTGTCGATTTGTTGAAAATGCTGGTAGGCTTAAAGGAATTCCGAAAAAAATGTTATAGTTAAAAGAAATAGCTAATCTTGATAATAGTTATTTTTCTTATTGGTTCTTTCAAATGTGCGACAAGTGACAATAAGAGAACATTACTTAACATTTTCTTTTACATTTGTCCTGGAGTTTTACACGAAAATCAAATTGAGTGTACCGCTTCGATTTCATGGGAGTCTATCTAAAAATTATACAGGACCTTTTTTAATTCGTTAATAATAGTTGGGTTGGTCCAAGGGCCTAAATAAAGATGGGTTTGAGTGTTTCATGCCTGTAGGAGAAGAGTCTTCTGTTCAACTTATAGAGACTTTCCCACATTAAAAAAGAAGTTTTTTTTTACATGTGTTGCATTTTGTGGTTGTCAAAACTTCGACTTGTTTCGCCGACGCATAAGGAATGGCGAACTTTTGTTGGTGATATTTATTTCTCTTATGAACTTCGGTCTAAAGTTAATCTGAATGCACAATATATCCCCAAAAGAGATTTTATCATCAATGATCGTACAAAAACAACTCATTTTGATGAAACAATTGAATTTCTGTTCGATATTAGAACATTCCTTTGGAAATTGCCTACGTTTAGGTGTTATGCGCAGTATTCTTGATTAATTAATTTAATTATCTAATAGTTCCATAAATATTGTATTGTTAAGAATTTAGCAAGCATATTCAGATTCAGAATGCCTAGAATTATTTTCAAAACTAACAATTATCGCATTGACAAGTGCTGAATTTCATTCCGAAATGAGATTTTTCTCGATTTTTTATGTTATTTGAAATGATTTAGCACTAAAACAAATTTGTGAGAATATGTTGGTATATGAGTCAACCAGGTTCATCATTGTAATTGCTTTCCTGGATTCAGCTGATTAATATTGTCAAGATTATAGAAAACAGATAAGAAAAAACGTGGAAAATGATCTTTTTTTCTCGAAATTACGATACTGAACTAATATCCTTGTACTTTTAAAGACCCCTAAGAAAGTTATAATGCATTCCTTTAGTCTGTTATGAGCATTGTATAATTTGTTCTCATTTGATTTTGCACGAAGCAAGCGAAGAAAAAGATCCCATCTGTTTCGATCCATGATCAGCAATGTTTCGCAAGTTGTAACAGGATTGATAAATAACAGTAGGGACGAGATCACTAAAAAGAGAGAAATGATAAAACCCATTTTTCTCGCTTATTATTTACTATTCGCGGTAGGTGTTCTCTTTTACTGACACCATAAACAATTCAAGAACATCCTATAGCAACAATGCACTGTTATCCCCCCGATCAAATCAGAGCTGTAGCAGAAGATGATAAACTGACTCTCATGATGTGTTGCGGATCAAGATTGTTACAGAGAGCGGTACTCTAAATTTCCTCAGAATTGAATCCATGATCAGTTTCTAGATGGCCAACGATTGATTGGTTACTTGACATCCCCATTACGTTCGCAACGGCAAGGAAAAGATCATTTATGACGTGTATTGATTAGCTTTATTACTTTACATACAATTTCATCCGACATTTAGTTGCAACGCGTTACGATTGATTGGATTATTTTTCACTTCTCACAAGAACATTCGGGTACATTTCTCAGTTCAATACTTTTGCAATGTTTATTCATGATTGAGCTTCGCACAATTGCTCAAACCACATAAGTCAAAATAAATTAAAAATTAACCGAAGAATGAAAGAAAAGCTTCAGAAAATAATGAATACAAACGAAATGTGTCATAAATCATCTTTCCGGCGAGTCGAAAGCATAATCAGCCCCGCCGCGGAGAGACACTAAAGTAAAAGGGCACCTCATCTCACCCAGTCACTTCCTCCGGGCCGGGTTCGAATTCGAGCTTGACCTCGGACGACGCCAAACCCTCGACGTCGGCTTCCGATTCTTGCACGTTGAGACGGTTCAGGGTCATCATCATCTATAACATAAAAGAAAGAGGTTGGTGTCGTGGGGTTGCAAAATAATGAATTAATAGAGTGCAAAGTTTTATGTAGAACACAAAAAGCCATCCATGCGATTGGAACAATCAGCTCACATCAGAAGGTTTATTCAAGTAGCCGGCACCGGCAGCATCGTTACTGCTGGTTCCACCGGATTCGTGATCATCCTGCTTTACGATCAATGTCGGCTGCTGGTCGGTCCCACTTGTCGTCGGTTGAATGCTTGGCTGCTGTTGCTGAACCAGAATGGTTTGCGTCTGAGGCGGGATAATTGGCGGAAGCTGCTGGGGAACTGACTGTTGCTGCGGCTTCATCTGAATGCCGGCGTCCTCGAAGGCCTTTTTCTTCAGAGTTTGGCGGATTTGTGATCTACAAAAGGGAAGACCAATGATCAGCATCCCATTCTTGCCGGCCGCAAAGGGACAGATGAAGAAACCCTGGGTACTTACACCGTCCGTCCTTTGATCCGTTGACTGACTTGGTTCAGATCTTCGCTGAAACGCGTCACTGCCGAGCGGAGCATTTCAATTTCTTCATCTGTCCACTTGCTCCTTGGAAAGATGGTAGGGCGAGGATTAACCATAATGTAGTCGAACATGGGCAGAGAAAGAAGGAACTTACCCAGTGGGAGAATCGGACGAAGGATGAAGCTGCATTGTCAGTTCGCCTAAGCGATTAAAAGCAGCTCCCGCGGCGGTAAAGATTTCACCCACCTGAAATTACGTAAAATCGATTGATGAACGGACTCAAAAACTTTGATAGCGGTAAATTACTTGCCTTTGTGGCTGAATTCATCGTAAAGGTTGATTTTTATTTTATTTTCCGGAACGACTCGCTTCTTTGATCCCACTTGTAAACAAACAACAGCCTCCCCACTCGAACACAAATCGATTTCGATGGCCGCCTCTCGCGTTTGACAGTTGACTACCCGAGCAAAAAGTCGAAACTGCAAATGGATGATTGTCACAATGGTTTTACACTGAGCGAAAAAAATACGAAAAATTCGGCAAAAACGAGGTGACAAACGGTTCACATCGGGGATTCGCTGGTTGGACCACGATTGCCTTTAAACTATTGAATCCAACCCGTTAGTTGAGAGGACTGACAACTGATGCAAATGCTCTTGACATGTCACTGGATTACTATGGGAGTCGACGGTTGACATCTGAAATATGCATTCTTACTTTGTAAAATTAACTATGTCACGACAGTTGCACCGAAGAGACAGAATCGGTGATGAAATCGATGTCACATTTTTTGTCCGATAGACTAAGCGAGACACGCACGGGAAATTTCAAGGGAGCAGTGGCCGCTGACAATATAACTATGATAAATAATTTATAGACAATTTATGGTCAAAGCTTTATACGCTACTCTCCTCCGTCATAATTGTCTGTCTACAATATTTTTGATAAACTGGCAAAATTTCGATTCAGATATTCCACGAAAGATTTTACTGCAACGCCCGGAAGAAAAACGTACACTCAGAAACACGAGTAGTCACAGAATTACTAAATTTTAGTAAATAATGACTATTTTCTATCTGCATCTCTTTCATTCTGTAGGGAATTTTATTCCTGTTTGTCAATTCGCCTGGGTTGAAGCATCGCTAAGCTTCAACCCAGGCGAAATGACAGTGTAAATATTCACAGCAGAATGAAAGAGAGGCAGAAAGAAAATAGTAATTAATGCATAAACCTTAGTAATTCCGTGACTATTTTTATTTCTGAGTGTACATGATTCATTGACGTTGTCATTCGTTCAAATTACTGAAGTCAATAATCCAACATACATTTTACCAAATGATCATATTTTACAGTTTTCGGTGGTACTAAAAATTCACAGATTATTCGGTAATTTTCAGACAGACCATCTAGGATTCACCGTAATTCGATAGTTTTGTTTGTAATGAGCTGTCAAAAGCTGTTGAAATACCGAAAGAACGGTGTTCTTGTGATTAGTAAATCAGGTTTGTTTGGAAATTTTATTTACCGAACGTGCATAGTCTGAATGAGTGTAAATGAGTTTGATTTCTGAGAACTTATTTAAAACGCCAAGTACTAATCCATTCCAAATCGAATATACAACTTATTGAATAGGGTCTTAAAATGTTGAATGAAATCTTGTTATTATTTAATAACACGAAAGAGCATGTTACTGTAACTATATTTTAGCAAGTTTTGCCGCTCAAATAACCGCTATATCATATTTAAACTTTAATTGAAAACTTGGGTCCATAAATGAACCTTGACACTTTTGATCATGTTTGATGTTGGCCAAGACAATGAAAAAACTTTATTGCTTTTATGGTAACAAATCCTCGAGCTGTTTAGTGAAATACCTGTAAGTAAACAAAAACCGAATTACGTCAAGCGTGTGTGTAAGTCACATGCTCGATTTCTCGTAATCAATCCTCTCTTCTGTGAATAAAGGTGACAAGATGTATGTTTGTTAGCAAATTTTTCTTCTCAGGATGCAAGATTGCATTACTGCCTAGCATCTCATAGTGAAAAACTGCCAACAAACTTACATTTTGTCATACACATAAGAAAGGATCGATGAAGAGAAATCGATCATGCGACTTACGCCCTTGTTCTAGTACACACTTGAAGTACTATATCAGTAAATTCTACTAGAGTTTGTATCCTTTGTTGGATACGCGTATTTCTACCTCAACTGTAAGGCCTTACAATGGGGTCCTAAAGCCCTGTCCCAATTTTAGTGCCAAACGCTTAAGTTTAGGCCAAAAACACATGGTTACTCAATTTTCTAATGTTTTCCGTTGGTTTAAGCCCAAAAAACATTTTTTTTAGATTTTTGTCACATCCTTTGGCTTAAACTCAAATTTTGGGTGTATTTTGTTTTCCGTGTCCCTTATGAAATGTCAGATAGGAACAACCCCTGTGGTGTTTTTGTCGACTAAGCGAACGTCAAACATGGTCAAAAGTGTCAAGGTTCATTTATGAACCAAATTTTTAAATTAAAGTTTAAACATGATATAGTCATTATTTGAGCGGGAAAAATTGCTACAGTAGTTACAGTAACATGCTTTTTCGTGTTATTAAATAAAAACAAGATTTCATTAAAAATTTTAGGACCCAATTGAGGTCGAAATACGCGCATCTGTCAAATGATACAAACTCTAGTGGAGCTGAATGGTACATGTAGTACTAAAATCGATTTTTATTTACTTACTGTCTTGCAAAAACAATGGAAGATGAAACGAAACGAATTGTAGAGCCAGATCAAAAGATATAAAGGTGTAGCTGGTGATGATTTTACCATTTAACTATTTGAACATCAAGGAATTTCGGAACAGAAAAATGCTACCGGTAATATCCACTCTAGAGTTTTCTATTTTCTGCTGCCCAAGTTTCCCATCTCGCATTTAATCATGAATACTTTTCCATGCACTTCACTAAAATGCTTTTTATATTCCTTGAACACGTTGAATCCCTCTGAGCAATCTTCACAAGAGAAAAGTTTCGCACCAGTGTGGTGCCGCTCGTGCAACCTCAAATCCCTATCTCTGACAAACCCTTTACCACAAACTTTGCACTGAAATGGACGATCTCCACGGTGGACCGTCTGTTCATGCCGCTGCAAATCCGGTTTGTGAGCGTATGCATTCGTACATCCTTCATACGTACACTTATGCTTCCGTTCACCGTTGTGCATTTTGGATATTTTGTAGTGCCGCCGAAGGGTCTTCAAGTTACGGAACTGGTATCGTCTCCCGGCCTTCTTGCAGGGCTCACATTCGAGCGATTCCGTTTTGTTGTGGATGCGCCAGTGATGCCACAAGGTCTCCTTATTTTTGAATTGCTTGCCACATATCGAGCACACATTTTCCGATGGTTTATCGTGCCCTCGTCGCTTGTGTCGTTGAAGGTTTGCCTCACTCACAAAAGATCGAGGACATTCGTTACACTTGAAATTCTTCTGAATGTGAACATTGGAATGGACCTGTTGAACGTGACTCCGTAGTTGGAAGGCCGACGCCACAGACAAACCGCATTGATCACAAACAAAATTTTTAATTTTGACCAAGAGGTGGCGCTTGAGGGCACGTCGAGATTCAAAGTTACAGTTGCAGATCGAACAAACGTGGGTTGATTTTTTTCGACGAAGCTCGTTCTCCAGGAGCTTGACTTGGTGCACTTGATCCACGTGTTCCTGAAGAGATTGCTTGGAATCGAAAACTTGCAAACACTTTCGAAAGCAACAGCGTTGATTTGTTGAGGTATGAGATGAATTGATTGGCGTCGTTTGTTCAGAGATAATGTCAGGTAACTTATGGTCTCGACTCCTGAGGTGAAGTCTAGCGAATATTATACTTCCTGTGCGATAAGTGCAACCGTCTTTTAAGCAACGATATATCGATTTCACCTTACTTCGCTTCCGATGAGACTGATATCTGTGGCCATGCTTGAAAACTTGATGACAATTAGAACACCAAAAATTGCAAGTTTTCAGAGCATCATTTTTTGTACTTACTCTATTTGGATGATGAGCATCTTGGTGATGCTTTTCCAGTTGAGCATTGTCTGGAAACATTTGATAGCAATCACAGCACAAGTGGCCATCAACCGGAATTCTTTCGAATGCTTCTTTGACCTTATCAAAGCGCATCATCGGTTTCTTATGTATCACAGAAAATTCCATGTGTCGTTCAATAGCAGCTCGGTCACGACAAACGTATTCACACAGCTTACATGCATATAACTTCGGGATGCTACGTTGGGTTGCATGTCTAATCTTGATGCTTAAGCTAGGGAATTTATTTTTACACAATGAACAGTAAATGCCTCCAGTTTGTCTTTTTAGTTTATGATGCTCACGACAGTGGAAATCCAAGTCGTCTTGTGAAGAAAAATATTTATCACAGCCACAGCATGCAATTCCGTTGTAGAAAATTATTTGATAATTTTCGTGGTCTTCTCGTTCGACAATCATCTCTTCGGCAGGCAAAACTTGGCTCCTTTTGGGTAAATGTAATCGGTTGGGTGTTGGTCGTTCATTCTCGTTCCCAAAACCTAAGTCAATCTTGTCATATATCTCAGAGTCATCTGATGCCTCCGTTACCAGATCGGACATTTGTTCCGAAATAGTGATCAGATCTTCATCGTTAAATTCATCAACCGAATCTGTCTGTTCATCAATGACTTCTTCACGGACTGTTGCTAGCTCTACCTTGTCCGCCATGCGTTCCAAACTTTCCCCATCAGACGTTTCATCTGCCGAAAACTTTTCCTGTTCGATAATTTCATCAAACAGTTCATCCTCACGACGCATCATCAAATCTACGAGAATTTCGTTTTGGTCCTTGGGCTTTGCCGATGGCAGTTCGATGAACTCATCCACGATTCGGTCCGGTATCTGTTGGTCGTCATCTGATTCGGCGACAACGATCGTCACTTGGCGGGTGAGCCGATCGCGAAGTTTGCTGTCAGATAAACGGCATTTCATACTGAATCGGTATGCTTCTTGCAGTTGATGCGAGCAAGGCACGCATATGATCTTTGGTAGGTGATCATTTGCGGTGATCTGTAGAGGAGTAATACATGTAGAGATACCGTGGACGTACCATATTTGACGCGGTTAAGAAAATTCTAAATTCAAACACTTGCCAAATCGTCTAAATCTGTCCGATTTAGTTGAAATTTGAACCTATGCTAGCTCAACTATTATAGAACTAGGGAAAAATCAGTAAAAAAATATTAAACGTTTTTTTCTTCATGTTTGATTGATTTTTTGTGGAACACATCAGGTTCCTTAATTGACGCATCAATTCTTCAATGTGCCTAATTTGACGCACTATGTTCCTTATTTGACGCAGTTACAAATAATTACTAAAGTTTAAAATATACAAGAGTTTCAGTATTCAATAGGGTATAAGCACCGGTTTTGGCCAGCCTAAGAGAAAATGTGGATAAAAAATAAATGGGAAACCGTATTTATACTACAAATATGTCAAATGCAAGCTTTCAATCCATGTTATGTGTGCAAAATATCAAAACTAAGCTAAAACCATGTTTTCGCTTTGAAAATCCCGTTGGTCAATATAGGCCAACGGAACCAGTTTCGGCCAGAGATTTAACTTCGGTTCCTAAATTGGCCAATCGCATTGATTTCTCATAAGAGTGGCCAAATTAGGAGTGCCCTGGCCAAATTAGGTGTATGGGAGTTAAAATTATAAGGAAAATGAATTGTTTCTCTTATGTGTTGAATCAATGTGGACGAGTAAATGAATGTAGCTCTATCATGTGAATGTGATCCACTGAACACAAAAGGTTTTTATGCTGATTGGCTATGTAAAACGATGTATAATCCCCTATAGCTACAACTGGCGTATGGCCAAAACCGGTGCTTCTACCCTAGTTCAATTAATTGGAAAAAACGCTTTAAAGTGTACATAAAAGTTAGAACCTTTGGAAAAAAAAATTTGAATGACGTCACCGGTAGTACTTTTGCTTTGCGTTTAGTTAGTGTAAAAAATAAAACCGGCTATTAAGTTCAATCCATAGTTAAGCATTATTGTTTAGTTTAATGTATTTTCGTCGCGATATCAAACAAGGGAAAGGTTTAAAAACTACGTTGCGCTGGAGCGGGGAAGGTAGTTGCTAAAATAAGGACAAATTAGTCAAAAACTAGAACGAAAATAATCGGTTCCAAAAATGGTTGTTTGAAATTCTTCGTTACTTATAACACGTGAACTACGCCTACTTGTCCCATGTTCTATGTCACCCTTATAGACCGCGGGACAAATATGCGTAGAACCAACGGCAGTATGGGCCTCGAAATAGATCGAGAACCATATATGGGGTCATACATTAAGTACGTCATGTTATTAGGGGGAAGGAAGTGTTCTGCAAGATGTTACGAATCATACAAGTTGTTTGAAGGCTCAATATAAAAAGTGTGACGTGGGGCGGATGGGCGGGGTTTTTGTCGAAAATGGTATGTTTTTGTGACACGTATCTCATGGACACCCCCTATTGTATAAATTATACAAAACAAACCATTGAACCTGCACCTCACCTCCTGACGCATTTATTGAAGCTTCCTTGAAACATTAAGGGACGTCCATAAACCGCGATAAATTGTACAATTTTCAACCCCTCTCAACCTTGGCCACATTTATTTTATGAAAAGCGCGAATATTTTGTATGAATCGTTGCGTTTCCCTGAACCTCCTCCTCTTCCTAAAAACGTGACGTAATCTATGGATGACCTTTACATGTGATTACATGAAGCATCGAGTTGTTCTGTCGATGGATTTTTTTGAATGCAAGCGCCATAAATATTTCTTTTCCTTTTTTCGATTCAACAAAACATGCTGAACAACATAGCTAATAATTAGGAACATTGTGTGCCTAATTTGACGCACAAGATTTTCATACAAAAATATGTCTTAAACCTTAAAAATAGAAAAATTTCGTCGTTAATTTATGAATAAAAGTATATTACTGACTGTTGTTGATGATATTGCTGTAAAACAGTACAATATTTTCATGAAAATTGATCAACAATATTTAGCACATTCACTAAGGAATGAAAAAATTGACGGACTTGTCGGATGCATTTTCAAATAATTTTTATTTTTTGCCTATTTTTACTCAAAAACAAACTTTTTTTGATTGAAATCTTTCAATAACATGTAAATGAAGATTAAGGAATAAATTTTCGAATGCTATTCTGAACTAAAATTATTTTATAATAAAATAAATTAAAAAATGCGTCAAGTTTGGACCCGCGTCAAATATGGTACGTTCACGGTACCTCTTGGGCTTGGGATTTGCATTTAGGATTCTCAACCATACTAATGCTCTACGACCAGAGAAGCTCCAACAAGACACACAGGCATTAGTATACATTCCAATCTATAATGATAACTATTGTGCCAGTGCTGTAATAAATACTATTATGTTAGTAAAATTGCATGCATTTACAAAAAGAAAGAAATCATTACATGAGCAATATTGTTATATAGTTAAACCTTCATGAGTCAATGTTCCATGACTCGATATCGACTCATAGAACCACACTAAACAAAATTTATGGATATCAATTCAACAGGAATTCGCAGGATACCGCTATGGAACCCCAAGAGTGCAATGAGAACCTTCAGATAGGAATTGAGTCCAAGAGCTTGCTAGGAATTTTGAGGATATGGCTTAGAATCCTAAGATTCGGCTGCGATATTGCTAATAATTCTGAAGTCTCCGATGAAAATTCTCAAAAGTTTTCGAGGACTTTTCAGACTACCACTTGCAATTTACAAAATCCGCTGGAAACCTGTTTTGAAATCCTCAAAATATTACCAGAAGTATTCAAAATATGTATTAAAAACACAAGACCCTCTGTATTGGACCAATAGGCATTTTTGTGTGTTCTCGCACAAAAAAAACTAAATCCCGCTCAAAAAACTAAATGCTTAAACACTAACAAAATTTAAAAAAAATCGGTTTTAGTATACATCTTTCTTTATTGATGTAGTAGCTATGGATTGACCACAGACAAACAGACGTCGAACTCTCAATATTGTCCATCGACCACGTTTTTACCGGTCGATTCAAAAATATGGTAGGTCGCCAATCCAGCACCCGCAGCTCTCGTATAGTTTTTGTAAGCATTTGACGTTTATACACTACCGCCATCTGTTGGCTTGTCTGCAAAACACACTAATTTTAACAATGGACGACATGTCCTTTTGACTATGATTTAGATCGATGTTTGCTCTTAGTGTTACGTCTGTGGTTTGATCATAAACAATATCAGGATAGATAACGAAATTCGAAATAATGCTTGTTTTAGTATGTACGTCATGAAATCTGTTGACCATGAGTGGAAATAGGAACACTTAGATGCAGCAACAAACGCAATTAAATAAATTTTCTATGGAAAAAAAAACGAATTCGCTTTAATTTGCCACTGATTAGCTATACTTCGAGCTTCACCGACGCATTAACATAGCATAAATAAACAGTCGAGTCAATAGTTAGTTTTTAAAAAATTTTTGATCTTGTCTTAAATGAGCGGAAAATTTGCCAGCCGATAAACCTGGGTCGTCGGTGTGCGTGTCGGAAATTTCAGAATCATCTTCAGAAATTTATTTTGAAGTGTTTGAAGCTTTTTCCAACGCGTTTGAACGCATCATTTCCAAACATGGGGCCCCATATTCTAGCATGGGCGCAATAATCTGTCGGTACACAAGTAACCAGTAAGCACGATAATGCGGCACGGTAACAGCATTATATGCGCATATAGGGTAATCATTTGATGCATGTCAGTTTTATATACGCATATAATGCTATTATAATGCCAGAAAAGGCGAAATAGCGTGCCATTATAATGCCAAGATATAACCGTGCTTCTCTGCACCATTAATGCTGGTATAAAACCACGTGAGAAACGTCAGTTGTTTTCGCCAGGTTTTTAGGGCGAATATTTTGTGCTTTCGCGTACGCAGCCAGAGAGCTTTCGTGTATAATGCATGTACGCATCTATGATGCTGATTAAGGGCTTATTATTAGTGCCTATGGTTACTTGGGTAGACAGCCAACTTGTTGACGGTGGAAACTATCGATCGACGATTGATGATAGGGTATAATCATTTCAGCATTACTGTTCCATTACCTTCTCGGTCTCCACATGTTGACGGAAGAGGAACTTGCTGTCAAAAAACGGATCACGAATTTACTTCAAACATGCAATCTATTTTATGAAAATGCCTGAGAAGAGATGCAGGAGCTCTAGTTGAGATACTCATAGAGATTAATGCCTTCATGAAGATTTGCGGACACTCGGCCATATAGATTGAAATAAGCCCGTACGGTACTCGTAGAAGATGGTAAGATTTGGGAGAATATCGGCTAAAATTGAGCTCTGGAATGCGGTAAGCGTGAACCTAGCTTTCTTTTCAAATGACTAAAACAAAAGACACAATGATCTTTACTAAAATTACAAATTTCAATGGTAATGCCAAAAACGGATCCATTTTTTTGCCGAAATCAGGGGGTGCTAAAAATGGAGCATGCCAAAAACGGAGAATGCTAAAAACGGAATCCCGCTGTATATCTCGGGGATTATTTTTATTTTTATGTGAATCTCTCTTGAGGGACAGACCGGAACTTGGAAGTGGACGAACACGGATTTACAACTAAGCTAATTAGGTTAATTGGGAATGATCTTGACTGCACGGTGTGCGGAATACAACCGATGCATCCTTGTTTATTTTCACAAACAGCTTGTGTACGTTGCTAGGGGTTCCTAACAACTTGGAGTGACATGGAAACTACGGCTGATTGCCTTCTATTCCAACAATCTCTCCGAAAGTTTTCGGGAAATTTCTCTGAAATTCTTCCAAAAATTCTTCTGGAATTGTTCGGAAATCTTTCTGGCACTTTTCCAGAGACCCTTCTTCAATTCTAACGGAAATCTTGCTTTAGTTTTATTTCCAGAAAACTTCCTGGAATAATTTCGAATATCTGTTTAAAACTGCTCCAGCAATAATTCCGTAATTGCTGAGAAAAAAGAAAACACCCACCCACACTCTTGTAACGCTATAAATATTCAATTCAATTTTTGTATGGGCCGTAACATCGAAATCAAATAGAAATCTGACAGCGCTCTAGGGCTCTCAAAAATACCTCTGAGATTCTTTCGGAAATCTTAGACAATTCCGTAACTTTTAGAATAATCAAGTAACTCTTAAATAGTTCCATATATTTTTTTTTTTTAATTCTTCTAAAAATCTTTCAGCAGTTCTACCAAAGACACATTAAAGACCTCCATGTCCCTTGCAGTTGCCCAAAATTTTATGGCTCATAAAGTAATCAAGAATGCCGTGAAAGGTGTGCTGCGATCTGTCAAACTTGGATACCTTTTGCACTACCGAGGGACCAAATGCAGTACTAGTAGTGGTACCCAATTTGAGCCCGAGTGTGACGGACCTAGTTCTACCGTAAATCGCTCTTATTCCAGAAAACATTCAGGAATTCTTCCAAATATATTAGTGGATTAGCATTAGCATTAAGTATTTCGTACAAATTCGTAGGTGGTACAGTCCTAGATTATTTTATGAGGGTTGCCTCCTTCCCGTCCGTTACCAAAGTCAGAAATTTGGGACTAACCTCTAACTATTAGACAAGATTTACGCATTCTCCAATAATCGAGGGCTATCCTGGCCACGTCCTCTCTCATAGGTGTTACCAGGTCCGTCCCACTCGAGCTCAGATTGGGTACCACTTCTAGTACTGCATTTGGTCCCTCGTTAGTGCAAATGGTACCCAAGTTTGACAGATCGCAGTACACTTTTCACGGCATTCTAGATTATCTTATGAGCCATAAAATTTTAAGCAACTGCAAGGGACATGGAGGTCTTTAATGTGTCTTTAGTGTTACGGGATGTTGTGGAATGTTGATAGAAAGTGTAGTGCCATATGATACGTTCGGTAGACGTTCTGACCGACAAATGGGTAATATTTACGCATTGTGATCATGCGCTGTTAATCAGAACAAACTCACCAAATTCCTGTTTCAAAAATCCACTGCAATCCGTCTATCTTCTAATAATGAATAATAGCGTGACCCGTAACTCAGCACTGCCCATCAAAATGCACGCACCGCACGAAAAATTGAAAAAAAACTGCAGTTCATAATCCATCCCGAACCGAGTATCCACAAACATTCAATTTTTGAATCAACACCAATCAACACTCTTACACACACAGGAAATAAAATTAAACGAGTCGCGCGAAACCAATTCAATTGCTGAAGCCATCACAGATCACTCTCAAGCAAAACGCAATCTAATCGATTAAAAGTAAAAAAAAAAAACAAAACTTTAGAAATCAACTTCAGATACAATCTCCGAAAAAACCCTTTTATCACTTTGGAAAACATGTTTCCACAGAACATTTACACGTGGCATAGCACTATCCACCAAATCTAATTTTCACCAGCCGAAAAACGTAGGTAAACGTGACACAAAATTCATTTTCGTTGTATATACCGTTTTGATTCATATTACGGACAGCTTCAAATTCCGGACACTCTACTTTGTATGGGAAACATTTCACGCGAAATATTTCAATTTTTGCTGTTCAAAAGTTCTCAATTTCAAGGCTCGTTTTAGTAAACTTTTTCCATAAATATCTTTGAAAATTTATAATGCCTAACTACCTTAGATGTCTCTTTGGTGGTTTAACGATTTCGATTGATGATTTGACTGTTCCATTTATGATTATCATGAGCTGTCCGGAATTCAATTTAAAGTGTCCGGAATACGAGGCAAAAGTGAGGAAGCGTCCGGAATAAGAATCATGAAAAGGACACACATTTTCATTTATTTAAAATTATTGAAGTTGCGGAAGCGTATTCTTCACCCACCGTTCGAAAGTAAAGGGCTTCCGACGTTCGATAGCGCTAAGGAATCATACAGAATGATTTATTTTGTATGCTCTATGCTGGGTTATATTTCCCTGAGTCCTTAAGTGTCCGTAATATGAATCAAAACGGTAGTCCTACAGGGTTAGGGCCCATTCACATATTTCATAACGCTGAAGGGGGTGGGCGGGTGTCTTCAAGATGTTACAGGTCATACAAAATTCGGAAAATATTCTTACAAAATGCGTTATGAGAGGGTGGGTGGACGATTTTTGGCGTTATGAAATTTGTGAATATACCCTTACCCAATAATCGGACGACAATACAAGAATTTTGTATATCGATTAAACAACATTTAACACGCTATAAAATCTTTTGAATTGCGTAAGATTCTCAAAGATGTCCACGTCGTTGTAGCTCTCATTGTAGGTCCGGCATTAACGAGATAAAGGCGCTGATTTACCCAAATTTGTTCTTGACCTGGGAACGTAGAATAGATCCACGTGGCGTAGACCGTTTGTTGGAAAGCGATATTGGAGATCGTTGGTAAGGCTGCATAGAACCATGCACTAGTCGGTGAAGCGTAGACATTTCAAGAACGCGCCGTCGCACACAAGAGTAATTTAAGCGAATCGTGGCCAAAATTATTTTTTGATGTTAAAGGTGTTATAACGCTCCGATATGCTTGGAAAAGTAGTAAAAATAAATTTATCATGCAAAATTAGATGTATTGCTAATTTAAATCAAATATGTATTGCCTTTATTTCTCTAATGGAGCGTAAATTCAGTTTCGTATATTTCTTCGTGAAACCATAATGGCGGTTGAATTTCGCTGCCATGTTCAACTAAATAAATGTGAATGCGTGACATATAAGGCCACGAATGATTCGTTTACAGAATATATAGTTTCTTGTTTGTTGAGTAAAACAAAGTTTTAGAGTCAAATCGTCAAATACGTATTTATTTATGTATTGATGATCTTTTTAAACACAAGTCCAGATATTTTCAAAATGAATGTGTCCTATTTATTTATAGATTTATTTTTTATGAACAGTACATTGAAGATGAATAATTGGTAAACAATAATTGTATTTTTTTTTCTCGTGTCGGTTTCAGAAAGGAAATGAAAAATCCATCGTTTCGTTGATTCTCAAAAATCAGCTTGGAATTTAATCGTCTGCAATAAAAAAACTTATTAAATAATTCACCATTTCAATTGAAAATTTTACTTTTGATTGTCCAAAAGCTCAATCAGAATTGTCCAGTGTTTCATCTGCACCTTCGATTTCTTGCAGATCAACCATGTTATCCACTTTTAACATATGAAGAGTTTCAGGGCAGAAAGGTTCGCTTTTCTTAACCGGGATCTTGCGCGATGAGCTAAAGAAAGGATCCGAACTAAGCAATAGTCTGTTCAAAACATCCTTATTGCACTGAGTTCTTGAAAATTTTCTTGCAAAATTTTGCCTGTAATCCCGGAAATGCTTATTTCGCGCTTCAGCTGCCTCTTCAGAAAGTTGGCCTATGGGCAGCAAGGCATGCTCCATGATAGTCTTACCATGTATCAGGAGTTTGTGCACGGTAGGTGTCATAGGATACCAATTATATTTTGAAACATACTTCCTGGCTGTTTCCTCCGTGTACGCTGCGAATAAATTTAAATCTACGCTGTGTCCACTTGTAACAGTTTCGATGATCACTTTGAACCTGTAGATCAATGTTTTGTCTACTCCGGTAATTTTGGACACGATGTCAACGTTTTCAAAAAATCGCCGAGCCGTATTCCCAGATCCTGCCTTCGGTATATCTACTAACAGTCCAAGCTCTTCCTTCATCTTAGATTGGATTTCCGCCTTCCTGTCCGAGACGACTTTTTTCTCTTCTGTAGTTCGTGCCTGCCATGTCTTCAGTGGCAGCTTGTAGCTCAGATGGAGAATGGTTTCAAAACATCGTATTCTCAAGTGTAGTGGTGACATGCCGAACTTGAAGGAAGCTGGATTTTCTTCATTCCGCTTGTCAAGGTTATTGAATGTCTTGGATGTTGCTTGACATATGTAGCAACGCATGCTAGATGATGTTTCAGTTGCTGCATTGCATACCTTGCCATCAACCATTGTTGGGAAAAGTGTATGTTTGATAAGAACGATATTGCTGTCTGTAGTAATGTATTCCGATTTTGTTAGCTCTCCAATTTGCTTCTCAATATAATTTATTTCTTCTTTCGTTGTTTCGTTGGTTTCTCGAATAAATCTGGCTCGAATAGGACGACAAAAACGAGGGGAAGAAGGGGAAGGATTCTGCCACAACAATTTTTGATTTCCTTCAATATTCAAAAATAATCTTACAGGAACTAGAGAACTCATAAATACGTTGCTGTCAGAGTTCTCAGCATTTTCAAATTTTTGTTTAAATTTGTCTTGTTGAGAACCATCGCATCCCCATTTGTAGTACATTTCCAGATTCTGCTGTTCTGGTTTTGTTAATGTTGTTAAAATTTCATCGATATAAAGACTTAGTCTCGAGCTTGTGTGGTTTAACAAACCTTGAAGTTTAACTTCAAAGCTGTTCTCTGTGACGGAAATATACTGTTCATCTGGGTAACACTGACCTTTAGCATTCTTCAACGTAGAGTAGCACGGATAGAGTGTTTTATTTGAAGCATGTAACAGTTCCCACTGTTTTTTGGTTAAGTCTGCTTCAATGAAGAGAGCTAAGGCTTCCGAAGGAGAATGCTTTTTGGCTGAGGGAGTTTCAATTTCTTTCAATGCTTTTTGAAATACTCCTGCTTGTGACGGAATCTTACTGATATCTTTAACAATTTCAGCAGCTGCGGTGTTCCCGGACGCTCTCAAACTCATCTGTGTAGCATATGTTAACTCTTCAAGAGGTACATTTTCACGAAGTTCTTGCGTTTTACGCCGCTTGCTTCGCTCACTCGACTCAGAAAATTCTATGTTCGGTCGTCCAGCACCGGAGCTAACTACCCTTCTTTCAAATGGAAAATGCATAGAACCGTCTAACCAATTAGACTGACCAACTGATTTTGAAGAAAACGTTCTTTGTGATATGCAGCTTGAATCCACCTCTGTTTGAAATCTGCTTTGAATCTTCTAAAATGTTGCTTCACAATGGGCATATCGTTCTTGGAACATTTGAGTTCTTTTATAAGTTCATCCTCCATAAACTTAAACATCTCATCAAGCTTTCCATTGCATTGGAGCATTAAGGTGTACATGTACCGCCGTTTGACAGTTTTGTAGTTCTCCACAGAGCCTGTCGATACAACAATACAAATTGAAATGAATTTTCAACCAACGGCAGATTCATATCCTATTTTATTTTGTTTCCATTCATTTGAAACTCGTTCATTAACGAATGTTAAAAGAGCAATAAAGTTGAACGTATGAAATTGTTTATGAATGAAGAGATCATCACATCATAACATAATTTCAACAATTAAACCAAATCTCCTACTAATACGATTCATCTACGCGAAAAAGCTCAGTGTATGTTGTCAAGCTCAAATATATTTACATACCTTCTTTATTCATCTTTGAAGCTGTTGAATTCAGTTGAAAATAGGATAATTCAGGAATATTAGATAGATTCACCGACGAAAACACGACACTTGCAATTATTTCACTTGCATTTCCATAAAATCACTGAGAAGTTTACACGAGCGGTTGTTTGTAAATCACAACTGACTAAACTTGTCAAAAAAGGTTTCCCAGATCACTTCAAACCAAAATCACACACACATACAAGAAGCGTTGTTATATTCATTGAGTTTTTCATTGATTGCGTAAGCCGCGATGAATAATGATGACCATCCATGTTTGACCCTTTACGTAGCTAATGAAGAACCCCTTTTATGTTGTTGTTTTATGATTTTGAGCGCTTCGAATAAAAAACATAGCTTTCACGTGGAATCATATCGAAGTGTTGTTGTAATGCACGCTAAAAAAATGCTTACAATTGATAAAAAATGCACTTTTTCAAATCGCTTAAAATTCCAAGTGCGGACGGATGCGGAAGGGTTTTAACATGAAATGAAGAGTAAACATATGTAGCATTTATCCTGCTACAGAAATTTTGCCGGACCTTGCCGTATAAAGTAACTTTTTCATCTACAAAGTAGTCTAAAAATGAGAAAAAATAACACCTAATTGACTTGCTTCAAAGATCCGGAAAAAATATTTTGTTTTTTATAAAATATGTTCAGAAGTGGTACCAATAGTCATATAAAAGTAGTCCAGTAAAAATATTTTTGCAATTATAAAGGAATAATTTACAAAATGCGATATTGTCAGACATGTTTCGAAAAGGCACAAAATAGTTCAAAAAGATGTCACATTTTCGAAATTTATCACATTTATTCAACCAATTTTGACGACTTATTATTGATGCCACATGATGAAGGAATCTATCAGGTATGTTAAAAAAATATACTCGAATCAAATACTTCAACTTTGTGAATTTGAAATTATGGCCACGAATTTGTTCTAGTTACTCCTCTGTGCGTCGGTCACATAATGATGTCATCTGCAGACGGCTAATCCTAGTCTGATAAGGCTCGTATGGAAAATGAAATTTTCTGTATACAAAACGAGTGAACATATGCTGAACTGCTTAATACGTTCTACATACAGTCATCTCTCCCTTACTCGATATTGAAGGGACCATCGAGTTAGGGAGGTATCGAGTTACAGAACACAAAACCAGTGCAACTGCGATCCAAGGGACCATCGAGTTAGCCATGAAAACCAACTTTTACTATGGTTCTCTAACTCGATATCGAGATACGGAATATCGAGTAAGGGAGAGTTAACTGTACTACAAACACGCAGTAATAAAATAATCACAGAATCACTAAAGTTTATGCATTAATGACTATTTTATATCTGCCTCCCTTTTATTCTGCTGTGAATTTCTACACTAAATGTCATTTCACCTGGGTTGAAGCATCGCTAAGCTTCAACCCAGGCGAATTGACAAATAGGAATAAAATTCCCTGCAGAACGATAAAGAGGCAGATAGAAAATAGTCATAAATTACTGAAATTTAGTCATTCTGTGACTAGTCGTGTTTCTGAGTGAATAGCATGGGTTCCATAATGGTGAACAGTATTCTAAAATTGTGCGTACGATACGGTTAAAAAGTGATATCATTCAAAACCTTCTGAATTTCCTGGAAATCTTCCAATGATTCTTCCAAAATAACTTCTGGGATTCTATTGGATATCATCGTAAAATACATTTGGAATTCTTCCGGAAATCCTCATGAGATTTTTGCGGAATTCTTCTAAAAATCCCCCTGAAATTATTTCAGAATTCTATCAGTTATTCTTTCGGAAATTATCCTAGGATTCTTCCAGAAATCCTTCTATAATTTCAACGAAATTCCCTGAAGGATTTTCTGTAGAATCAGAGACGAATAGAGACATAGTAGTCGGATTTGTAAAAAACTGCTAATTAATACTACAGGATTCAGAATGGGTACCACTTCAAGTACCGTCAAACGGGGCTTTTTTTGACATTATTTCCACATTCTTCATCTTTGAGGATTTGTAGCTCTGTGAATAATGGATAGATTTCGATAATTCTTGCGCATATTTAAGTTGTATTTGTAAGTAACCAATGTGCAAAATATGAGACAAATCCATCAATAAATAAAAAAAGTTGCTTGAATAGCGAAAAAAATATGTCCTTCAAGACAAAAAAGAGGCTACTTTGGACACTTTTAGAAATTAATAAGTTTTGATAGTAAAATGATTTTTCATCATAAATTTCAAACAGATTCTATTGATTATCGTTCATTGTGATGTTTTCGAATGTTTTTCAATGATATACATAATTTAGAAAATTGTAAAGCTTGAAAAAACTACACATACCTATACAATACTTTTCACAAAAACATTCTATTCATAATTTTTAGTTTGCATGCTGATATGTCAACTTTACTTTCTTATCCGACATAATAAATAGCAACTTATGCTTGATTGTTAAAGTTGATGCAAACGAATTGTGTAACTACCAAGTACTGCGATGAATAATTAGCTTTGTACAGAAATATTCGTTCTGATTCTTAATGTTATATGAACGATATGTAGAAGAATCAAATTAATTCCTGTAACAAAAAGTAATTTTTATTCCAAATACAATCCATGAAGTATAAGAATAATGATTCACAAGATCATAAACAATAAAGTTTTGCTTTTGTTAGATGCATTTTGGCTCTTAAAAGTTTTGAGATGACGTAAGAGTAGTTTATTATAGCAGTTGAAGGATGCCATTGCTTTGTATAACAGATTCATGTAAAATATGACTGAACAATATTTTTTAAGGATTATATTGTGAGTTTACTGTTTATACGAGTTGAAATATGTATGTTTTACAATTATTTACTTTTCTTATTCCTTTGTTTATTTTTTATTGTGTTGTTAAATATACACGGGAAAAAATTCTGTGGTAAAAATTACTATTTTAGCTGACTACGCCTATTCTTAAAACTACCATGGAAATTCAGAGCAATTTCCTATGTTTACGGTACACCTCACCGCATTACTGGTACATTTGACAGAAATAATTTACAACAATCTGATTCCAACTACAGACATGGTAAAATCAAGCGCATTTCTGGTCTGCTGAAAATTGCCGGTGCAAGCGCTTAAGTTAACCCCTTAAAATAGTAGTTTTTACCGCACAATTTTTTTGCGTGTAGGAACCAACACTTTATGAGTCGTAAAATTAAGACATTTGATCATTTATTGTAAATTTTGCACCTTATCGGACGCGACGATTTGTAATCGTCGCCGGTGAAACCGTCGCCAAAATCGTCGCCAGCCTACCAGCCGCTGCGAATTTGACGTTTTAACAGTCTTACCAACATAACGGCAAATCACCTTCCTTGATTTGTTTGCTGGCGACGATTTTATCGCTCTGTTTGAAAGTTGGCGGCGCGTTTTGTTATCCATGAAACAGACAATATTTTTCTAAAAAAACAACTTTCAACATAAATCTATCACAAATTTCTTTGAATCATGACGATTCGATAGTTTTGTAATGTTCCCAACAACTTTCCACGATATGTGGAAAATTCATACAATGTTTACATAGCAAATGTTTTGTAGCTTGTGAATATTTGTTTGGACTTTTTTGATATATTTTCTTGTTTATCCTTCTATTGTTGATGTTGTTCCAAAAAATATTTATGCCTGATTGTTGAACATAAATTGGTTAATAAAAGTGCTGAAGACACAAAATGGCTCAGATTAATATTTATGCTGGAAATAAATCCAAAACGTGACTGTCCAAAGTAGCCCCGTCTGACGGTACTGCATTTGGTCACTTGGTACTGCAAAGGTCCCGTTAGACAGATCGCAGTGCACTTTTCAGTACATTCGCAGTACACATTTTACATTTTGCTCAATTGCCTTATGTGCAATAACATTTTGGGCAACTGCAAGGAGCATGTAGGTCTTTATTTCGTCTTTGGTGAAATTGGAGAAACATATTCGGAAGAGTTCTAGATTTTTTTTCGAAGAATCCCAATGGTATTTCCGGAAGAATACCAGAATGCTTTATGGTAGAATCTCAGTACAGAAATGGAAATCGTAAGGCACGCAATGGAATTTGTAAATGTTCCTTATATCCTGAGAGAGAGCACGGAGCCGCATATCAACCCAACTTTGATTTCTTTTGACGCAATAGACCATTTCCGTCAGATCTAACCCCCAGTTTTTGTATTTTTCTTCGAAAGACAATCATTTTTAATGAATATTAACGCTTTCCGATTTTGTTGATATGCACTCCTAATTTTCTTATGAATTTTTGAAAACATAGATACTCACCACATTTTGAAAAATAATTCGAGATGCGGCACAGTTGGTTCAACCCTATGGGTATCAGCGTGGTGAGTTATCAACAGATTTTCGATTCCACCCCTGCATTGGGATGCTTGTTTACATTTGGAAACGTCAAATCAGGTGCGAGCACAAACTGACCGTGATCCCGGTCAGGACGCCCCAAACAGGAGCGCCAACGGAACTAACTTCAAATTACTCAAACAAACGTTTTTGAACCATGTTGGAACTGGCGCAACCCGTTCTGAATCAGTTTCAACCCCAACCCGATTCAGGTCTTCCTGTAGGAAAATATACATATTTTCCTCCACAGATTCAAAATTCAAAACCACCCCCTAACAACAAATTTCACATCCACCCAACAGTTAAGGTATCGCTAGTTCTATTAGAGACTATTTTTTACTATTCATGCCGACAAATGCCTAAATTTATCGTTTGGCTATTGATCCGGAAGCTTCCCGCCTTGAGGCAGCAACAGCCGCGCAAGGAATTTTTGAGCAGTCTTTGGTGCTTCATGTCGGGAATCTTCCGGCTTATTCAAACCTCGTCAGCACAAAACAGAGAGATCAGGCATCTGTTGGTTGACTAAAATCCTTGCGTTGCAGAACCGTGTGGTGTTCGCCGGGTGCGGTTATAACCGGCCGAAGCGATGAAGGTGGTTTCCGCGGTGTTAACGGAGATTTCAGGAACCGTGAAGGAAGGAGGTAGCGAAACCGCAACGAAGCCCATTATGATGCATGAAAACATAAACAAAAATCATCTGGTCTTGCCAGCTGATCATAAATTCACCACAACGTGGTGGCAAAACCATAGGGGAAAAAGGGGTCTGCATTTTTTCGAGGTGAAACCAATTGTAAGGGACCGAGGGGTGAACTAACGTGCCGCAAGTTTTTCATTGTTTTCTAATAGATAAAGGCTCCAAAACATACCGATTCCTTAGGAAAGTTTGTTCAGTAAATTGACGGAAATCATATAAGCGAATAAAAATTTTTCACGGAAATAGTCTATTCGGCTCTTTTGTGGGATAACCCAAATTTTGGTTAACTGATATATACCTATTATTAGGTTGTTTCCATTTGACAGCGGCAAAACAAACTACTCAGTGCAAAAAAATCTACCCAGCGTTAGCTTTCGAATTCTCCGTGATGGGTTAAAACAACTTAACGTTAGATTATCTCGAAAGAACCCAAATTTGGCTTATTCCATTGAACTTCGACGCTGAGTCGGTGCGTCTCTCTCTCTGTTTTTGACAACATTGCTGTTGCGAGAGAGGCAAAACAACCCAACCGTGGATAAAAACTAAATGCAGTTTACCTAAATTTGAGTAAAAAGAACTTATTTTTTTGGGTAGTCTCCGTTAGGAGACAGCTCACTGACAGTTGGCATGTTTTCCTGCCTTCTTTGACTTCTTTCTTTAATTCTTGGGTTGTGCACAACGGTCAAATTGTACACTATGAAAAATGATATGCATATGATAAAATAAAACTACTATTGGTTTGCCAACAGACTATGTACTATATTTAACTATTCAACTTTTTAAAATGTGAAATCATCGAAATACACCTAGAAATTTTAATTACGTTTACTTGAATTTTGACGTTTTGTCACGATCTTCCCTTCAAATAAGCGATTTTCCGGAGATACTAGATGACAGGTTCCTTGTTGTGACTTTTGCGAGCTGGTAATCTAAGCCAGCTGTCGCCTCTTTCTCAGCTTATATCCAACTATTTTCTCGAGTATGATTATTATTTCAATGATATGAAATTTATGTTAGCCGTCTGAAATCGGCTTTAATAGTTTTTTCAATAGGGCCTTCCTTAGCCGAGTAATTAGAGTCCACGGCTACAAAGCAAAGCCATACTGAAGGTGTCTGTGTTCGAATCCCGGTTGGTCCAGGATCTTTTCGTAATGGAAATTTCCTTGACTTCCCTAGGCATAGAGTACCATCGTACTTCCCACATTGAAATGAATTTTATTGTAGAAACTACTAAATCCATGGTAAAATTAAAAAATGCACCAACGATTTTCAACCGACTACATTAATCTGTTAACTCTACCATAACATAAACAACAAGAAAATATATTCTGTTTATTTAACCAGAGTTGTAGTATTTATTCATTTTCATTTTCATTTTGCAGCGTTTGGTGGGGCAATGAGAGCGCAAGTGAGTCCAAAGCCGGGGGAAGGGATAGGTAATGGCCGTAATAGTCTATGCGGACCACTTGAACACCATCGGAAAGGATAAGAAGGGTTGGGGTAGGCTATAGGGAGTGGAGAAGACTTGACACAGTAATGCGATTAATGCTGCAAAATGTAAATGTGCTGAAAGCAATTTAATTTGAGTTTTGAAGTTAGATTTGACTTATTAAAATTCCAAATAGATCGGCCATTGTACAAGTAAGAAAGAATATGCTGATCGCTTTCTAGAAATTTTATAAACAACAAAATAATAACAATATGAGGGCTGCTGATGGCACAATGCGACGCTTCAGGAGATTTTGATACTGATTGAACATTACTTTACAGAGCGCAATTCAATCGATGGTGATAACTTTACAAACTTTATCTGTTTTTGCACTGATTGACGATGCTGATTTATATAAAAATATTTTAAAAATATTTGATATTATTAGTTCATTTGATTGTGTGATCTAAGTGTTAATAATGGAAAAATTTTACATACCCTTGATAATAATACTTCCCTGATCAGAAATATTATATTTTGAGCGCCCTTTTCGAAGCTATTCTATCCAGGTATCCATGTACTGCTTTCAATCCTGAAATAATTCTTATTGTGCATGCTCATGCATTATATTAGTGATGATCATAATCATGCAACAGATAAGGAGAGAAAAAGAGAATATAGGAACAGTGATTAGTAATGAGTTAATCATGTTGTGTGGAGCGAGACGACACAGGTATCCACTACCCTATATTACGTAGTGTTGATGTCGTCTCGGCTCGTAAACCACTCACACAAGAGGAGCGGTGAACATTCGATAGTCAAACAGTTTACGAGGTAAGTCGTGCGATTGAACCACCGAGAGTTGGCCTTCGTAATGGGTGATTTCCTGTTAGAATCTGATGTTGCACATTTGGCGACCGTGTTACAGGTTACAGTATTTGTTATCTGTGGTGTGAACCGATTGGAAAATAGTTTAAAATCAATTTATGGAAATCACCCATTCCGATGCCAACGGACACACAAAGCTAACACAAAGAAGTGGCTGCCGTACTCACACACACAGTCAGCGTTTACTGTTGCGTTTCTCTCAAAGTGAACAGTGATTGCAACGTGAAAGTGTTGCAAGTAACGGCAAGTAAAAAAAATTAGGTGTTTTGAGGATCACTTAAAAAAAAAAAAAAAAACGAAGTGTTTGGCGAGTTTTGAGGACCGCTGTCAAATTCGAAAAGTTTGGCGAGTTTTGAGGACCGCTGTTAGAATTAAAAATAAAAAAAAAACTGGCGAGTTTTGAGGACCGCTGTTAGAATAAAAAAAAAAAAAAACTGGCGAGTTTTGAGGACCGCTGTAAGAATACAAAAAAAAAGAAGTGTTTGGCGAGTTTTGAGGACCGCTGTTAAATTCAAAAAGTTGGGCGAGTTTTGAGGACCGCTGTAAGAATACAAAAAAAAAGATGTTTGGTGAGTTTTGAGGACCACTGTTAAATTCAAAATGTTGGGCGAGTTTTGAGGACCGCTCTTAGAATTGAAAAAAAGTTTAGCGAGTTTTGAGGACCACTACCGAATGGTAACATTGCTTAACTAAATCCATGTGAGTTTTATTGACCACAAAATTGAAATCTGGAAACTGCATATTGACGAACTAATACATAGCGAGTTTTGAGGACCGCTGTTATTCAAATATAGACGAACTCGAATAAGTAAAAAATGCCGATTGTTAAGCGTGCCTTGTATTTTCATGTATTGAGCAGGCCCTGGCATAGTAACACGTTTGCCCTCACTTGTATTCGAAACGTTACCTTATATGCATTCAGCTATTTCACACCGTCTGACGTGCTCGATATGAAATAATATTGTCGGTACAGACAAAATCGAGAACAATTATCAACTTTGAGCGACAAAAATAAATCGCTGGTCACTTGCGACATGAAACACTGAACTGCAAGGCACTCGCGCAAGCGACGCGCCAGTTGAGTGACGTGGCCGCGATCACTCGGATGCGCAATACGACGGACGGTTGTACATAGCCCTGGGTTGATGATATTTGTTACACTGCCGTTCTACGCATATTTGTCCCGCGGTCCATAAGGTTTGAATAGAACATGGGACAAGTAAGCGTAGAAGGGCAGTACACGTGATAGCTGTGTGCCTGCTTGCTGCTTGTGTATTGGAAAATCTTATTTTCTGTTAGTGTAGTAGTAGAGCCATAGGATGGTATTCATGAGACACTAATACAACTGCCTATATACTCAGAAGAAAATCAACGGACAACTTGCTCGGTTTTATTTTGTACAGTTATTCGACAAGTGTAGACTAAACAATCTGCAGTTTTTGGTTTATTTTCCGAAGTTATTTCTAACAATCGTCATCTAAATCAAAAGTAATAATTATAGACGTAGAAGAATAGGCTGAGTATCCTAAACTTAACATATAATTTTCGTTCCCAGAACTTCCAGTGAATCGTTTTCGTCATGTTTGCTGCGGGAAAATACGTTCGTGCCCCACCAGCCACTTCTGAGGGCGATATTGAAGATTCCTCTAGCGATGAAGCGGGAGTTGGGCAATTCGTTCGTGCTCCTCACGTACAGGATTCGAATTTTGAGGAAGATGCCGATGATGAAGATGCTGCTTGCTCTACCACCGGTCCTGATTACCAGAAGCAACTGGAAGATCGGGTGTTAGAACTAGAGAATGTGATTAAGAGAATGAGCGAAACCATCGATGCAACCCGAGCTAAGGACGGAGAGAATCCGGTGGAGGTTGTCAGTACACCGCATATTCCATTCCTTGCTCCATCCACGTCGTCTTCGTGTACGCCGCCCGTAACGCCACACATCCCATTATCTACTCCGTCAACTAGTGGAGGTGCTATCCGGTGGGATAATATCAAGCCGTTCCCGAAAGATGTGGCAGCCAGCAAAATGTGGGAAGCATGGACACGATTCTTGGAAGATTTTGAGATGGCGGCTTCACTTTCAAATGTCAAGGATCCGGAGCGTCGTGTGGAGCTTCTTCTCTTATCCATGGGAGACGAATTGAAGAGTATTGTTCGAGCTGCGAAGTTGAAACCAAGTGTAGAAGAAGGTACCAATTACTACACGAAATTTGTTGGTAATATTGACCAGTATCTAAAAGCAATGACGGATCCCGCTGCAGAGCACGAGGACTTCGTGAGGATGGTCCAGGAAGAGGGGGAATCAGTGGTGAAATTTCATGCGCGTCTCACTGAAAAAGTAGTCCTGTGTGACTACAGTCCAAAGGATCAAGATCGCTTTGTTCGGACTCAACTTTTGAGAGGTCTTCGAAACCAGGAGTTGAAGAAAGCGGCAAGAACATACTCTCACGATTCCAATACGATCGTCCAAGCAGGCACGCGAGCTGAAGCCTTCCAAGCGGAAATGATGCTCCCCCGGGGCGAATCCAGTGCCCTTGTCGTCAGTAGCGGCAAATTCCAAGGCAATCAAAGTCACATCAAGCGCAGGCAAATTTTCCATCGGCAGGAGAGATACCCAGCAAAGAGATTCAAATCGGACACCACTCCCGATTACCAGTTTGGAACTAACGTCGGTCGTCGTTATAGATGCCCCAGATGCTTTAGACCGTCCCACCGAGGCCAAGAATGTCCGGCGTTGAAGAAAAACTGCAATTCTTGTGGTCAACGAGGCCACTTCGCGGTGGCATGCCGGGTTAATCGCTTGAATATGGTGAAGGACGAAGGTTTTGCAGTTCCTGCGAAGGAAAGTCGTGAAGAACAGGTAAAAGAATAAAATGATCAATGAGAATAAAGGATAAATAAAGTCACTGCTTTATGATTTCATTGTTTTTTTCTTATTATTTCATTGTAGCACATTAATGCTCTGTCTCTTCATGATGTGTTGTTCGACTGCAGCATCGGCTCGTCTAGCCCAATCAAGTTCATGATTGATTCAGGAGCAGACGTGAACGTCGTAGGAGGCGAGGATTGGGTTAAGCTGGAAAAGCAAGTTAAGTTAGGAATAGCATCTATTGATCGGAGTACAGTTTTGCTGAAAACAGTTCTGCGCGCTTATGCCACAAACGAACCTATGCAGGTGAAATGCAGCTTCAGAGCCACGGTACAGGCTGTTGGGTACCACAAATCAATGATTACAGCAGATTTTCTCGTTGTTGAGAATGGTAGCAGGTCTTTGTTGGGAAGAGCTACGGCGAGTGATATGGGTCTCTTGAGAGTCGGTGACATGGTAAACACTTGCGAAGAGTCTTCGGTGTTTCCGAAAATGCCTGGTGTGAAAATCAAATTTAGCATCGATCCCAGTGTACCCCCAGTGCGTAACGCGTACTACAACATTCCGGCTGCATATCGCGAAGGAGCTCGTCGACGGCTAGAGCAGATGGAAGCGAGAGGTATAATAGAGAGAGTCACTACTGCACCACAATGGATAAGCGGAATGTCTGCCGTTCCAAAAGGGAAGAACGATTTTCGCTTAGTGGTGAATATGAAGGCGCCGAATAAAGCCATTAAGCGGGAGTATTTCCGTTTGCCACTCATCGACGAGATGAAGGTGAAATTACACGGAGCAAAGTTTTTCACTAAACTTGATTTGTCTGATGCTTATTATCACCTAGAATTGAGTGAGGAGTCACGAGAGCTAACTACATTCTTGTCAGAAAACGGAATGTATCGTTTCACACGTTTGATGTTTGGTGTCAACTGTGCTCCGGAAGTTTTTCAGCGTGAGATGTCACGAATCCTGAAGGACGTAAAAAATAAAATCATCTATATCGATGATGTCCTACTTTTTGCAGGAACCATTGAAGAACTGAGAAAGACAGTTGCGCAGGTTCTAAGCATTTTGAGGCTAAACAACCTAACTCTCAATTCCTCAAAATGTGAGTATGACCAAACGAGCCTTAACTTCTTAGGGCATGAGCTTAGCGAAAAAGGCTTTAACATTGAAGCGTCGAAGGTGAAAGATATCCAATTGTTTCGGTCTCCAACCACGTCATCTGAACTTCGGAGTTTCCTCGGCCTCGCATCGTTTATAAGCCCGTATATAAAGAATTTTGCAGAGATATGTGTCCCCTTGTGGTCAGTGACAACTGCGCAAAAATGGCATTGGAGTGAAGAGCAGGAAAGCGCTTTCAAACTTTTGTAGCAACGAATAATTGATTCAACGTTATCGTTGGGATTTTTCTCGGAATCAGATCGTACCGTCCTGTACACTGATGCGTCCCCCAACGCGTTAGGTGCGGTGTTGATTCAAGAGAACAGTGAAGGAGCAGTACGGATTATAAGTTTTGCCTCGAAGTCACTAACATCAACTGAGAAAAAGTACGCCCAGAACCAACGGGAAGCGTTGAGTGCTGTGTGGGCAGTGGAGCATTTCTCCTATTTCTTGTTGGGTCGACATTTCATTTTGCGGACGGATGCCCAAGGAATAACATTTATTCTAAGCAGATCCCGTGAAGTATCCAAACGGGCCTTGACAAGAGCTGATGGTTGGGCGCTCCGTCTTAGCCCATATGACTATGATATCGAGTATGTCAGAGGAACAGACAATATAGCGGATCCATCATCGCGGCTGTATTGTGGGAGTGATGATGCATTTAACGAAGAAGTAAGTCCATGGGAAGTCTGCTCTTTGGAGTCACGTAGCGTTGAGTTCCTCACTGAAGAGGAAATTCGCAGCTTCACACTAAAAGACGAAACCCTGGTGCAGGTAAATATAAATGATTTAAAAGAGTAATTTTGGGATTTCTTTACTTGGATTTCGTTTAAAACAGGTAATCCATGCAATGGAAACACGTAAATGGCCTGCAGGCTTGTTGAAATTTAAATCGATTTCAATGGACCTTACTGTCAGCGATGGAATATTGGTGAAAAACGGATGTGCCGTTATCCCTGAAGCGCTTCGAGTAAAAACACTTGAGATTGCTCACGCAGGGCATCCGCTGGAAGCTAAGATGAAGAGTATTTTGCGTAGGCGTGTCTGGTGGCCTGGCATGGCAGTTGATGCTGAAAAATGGGTCAAGTCCTGTGCTGTTTGTGCAGTAAACGGGCGCCCAGAGAGACCACCCCCAATGCGAAGAAAGTTTGCCCCAAAAGGCGTTTGGGAAACTATCGCTGTTGATTTCAATGGACCGTACATGAAACTAGATGGAATATCCATTTTAGTTATCATTGACCTTCGGTCCAGGTACGCGATTACGCGTCCCGTAAAGTCTACTAAATTCGAATATACCAGAACGGTGCTGGATACTGTGTTTGACAGGGAAGGTTTTCCGAGAGCGATCAAGTCCGATAATGGACCGCCATTTAATGGCGAGGATTATGCGAATTACTGCTCTGCGCGCGGAATTCAAACGATATTCTCAATTCCTTTCTACCCTCAGCAAAACGGCTTGGTAGAAGGATTTATGAAAGTCGTGAATAAAGCTATGACTGCTGCTTTATCGACAGGAGCAAGTTATAGGAAAGAATTGGAAGCTGCGGTTCAAGCCTATAATGCAGCAGAACATAGCATTACCAAAGTTTCTCCAGAGGAGGTTATGACTGGTCGTCAAATCAGGCGTGGGTTGCCACTCATGAGCTACGCTAAGTCTTCGTATAGCGAAAATTTGCTGGATGAAAGAGATCGGGAAGCTAAATTGGCGTCAAAAGAACGGGAGGATGCTCGACGTGGAGCCAAATCGAGTAAAGTAAAACCGGGTGATACCGTAATCGTGGAACGCCCCTCTAGGGGGAAAGGCGATAGTCGGTTCGACACTAAGCGTTTCACCGTTTTGCAGGAAGATAATGGCAGCCTGGTCCTTTGCGATCCGGAAGGTCAGCAACTGAAGCGTCATGTATCGCAAACCAAGAAGGTCCAGCAGTGGCGGGAAACGGAGCAGCCGACGAAATCCACACATTCTTCAAACCCAGTAAACCCTGATAATGGCGATGTCCCTGAACGACCCAGTAGAGCGAAGCGGCCTCCATCGTACCTGGCCGATTATACTCAGGTGGTAGAGGCGAACCTAGAAGAGTAGAATGAGAAATCAGTTATTTGCTTTTTTTTTCTAATGCTCCGACAGTACTTACCGATTATTATTTATTTTTTGGATTGTATCCATATTGGATTACTGTGGATTTAGTTTCTTGAGCTTAGGCCTTGAGTTTTGATTTTATAAAATAAATTTCGTTCGTTTGTTTTAAACAACGTGTTGTCTCTTCCGCTTCTTGTGAGAAAATTACTTCGTCATGTCAAACAAAATCAAGGCTGACTTAGTTTTTTTTTCTCTCTCTCTGTGCTATACTTTAACACCGTTAATAGGTGGGTTCAAATCTTTGGCTTTCGGACCTCAATATTTTGTTTCATGGGAGAGAAAGGGGGATGTGTGGAGCGAGACGACACAGGTATCCACTACCCTATATTACGTAGTGTTGATGTCGTCTCGGCTCGTAAACCACTCACACAAGAGGAGCGGTGAACATTCGATAGTCAAACAGTTTACGAGGTAAGTCGTGCGATTGAACCACCGAGAGTTGGCCTTCGTAATGGGTGATTTCCTGTTAGAATCTGATGTTGCACACATGTAGTTTTGTTAGAATTATAAACAATTAAACAGTAGTAATGAATAGCTTTTAAAATGACTTTGCAGCATAGCTGAGCCTTTCGGATCGTAAGACCGATGTATAAAAATAATTTGTTTCGAAATTGTCCGCGTGGTCTTCTAGTGCCCCTATTAGATAAGAATCAGTCATAGACATACTCAGTGCGCATCGTACCTTCGTGCTGTGCGTACACGAATTCTCTCTGCTCTTGGAAGTTTTCTTAAAAACTACCTAAAGCAATAAAAAAGTACTTTTCAGTGCTACACAAACAGTACTTTTCAGTGCTAAAATTAAAAACGGTACTTTTCAGTGCTACTTAAACAGTACTTTTCAGTACTATTTTTCTACTATTGATCCCTTTACGATCCTTGTTTGGACCCGTGCCTTCGATTTTTCGTTGGACCCGTTGGCGAAAGCTAGCGGTGGTAATCCTTCTTGGACACCGTCTAGGGAAAAAACCTCTCGAAGGTCACGTCTTTCTCGTTTATTAACTAAACATGGTATCAACAACTAACAAAAGGAAGGGTGAATCTCTGAATTCACTACTTCCTTCCAAAAAAGTGGGTTTTAAAACTGTCACTACACGTGGCAAGAATGGAAGAAAGGACCTTTCTCCGGAATGCGAACTTTCTTCCAAGGGTGAAATGAATAATTGTATTGAAATGAGCAATCAGTTCGATGCTCTAGACAAATTTTCCGAACACCAAATCGAAGCAGCCTCTAGCCCAGGCTCTTTGATTCAAGTGAGGAAGCAAAGAGTGCCGCCTATCGTGGTCAGTTGTTCCGAATTTGGGGGATTTAGGCAGGAGATCTTTAACTCCATTAGGGGAATCAAGGTTTCCTTCCAAATCGCAAAGAAAGGAGACTGTCGCGTTTTGCCGGAAACTCTTAAAGATCGTGAGCTTCTTCTCAAACATCTTGAAGAGAAGAAGCACAAATTTTTTACTTATGACGACAAAACTGAACGTTTGTTCAAAGTCGTCTTGAAAGGTCTCTCAAGTGACTATAAGTCACCTGAAGAGATCAAAAATGGAATAAATGATTTACTTGGTTTTTCCCCAGTCCAAGTAATCATTATGAAAAAGAGAACCCAATCTGGCATTGTTCGGAAAGGGCTTTCTCAAGAATATTATTTAGTTCACTTTAACAAAAAAGAACTAAATAATATTAAAGCTTTAGAAAAAGCTAAACTTATGTTCGATGTCCGTGTGACGTGGGAACATTTCCAGAAACCTGGAGGAAATTACCAGAACCCCACTCAGTGCCGTCGGTGCCAAAAGTGGGGTCATGGTACAAAAAATTGTCGCATGGATGCTAAATGCATGATTTGCGGAGGTTCTTCTCACGCTAAGGACGACTGTCCTGTGAAAGAAGATACCAGAAAATTTCAATGCGCCAATTGCAAGGGCCCTCACAAAGCTAACTTTTGGGAATGCATTTCACGCAAAAGAGTCGTTGAGGCTCGTGCCAAGCAGATGAAGGATAATATCCGTTACGATAACGGTCGTTTCCGGAATTTGCCTGGTAGAGTATCGAACAATACTCATTTTTCAGTTAACGATCGCTTGATTAGGAATCATACCCACCAGGAAGATCATAATCATGCTCATTCACAAACAAATTTTAATCCGTCGGGTAGCCGTTCGAATCTTTCTATTTCGAATGTATCTACCCACGGTAAATCCTTTGCCGATATCGTAGCAGGTAATTTGAACTCTTCCCCTGTTCGATCCATGAGTACCCATGCTACTTGTTTCAAATCAAATGGAAAAAACCCTACCGCCACAGGTAACTCCTACCCCGCTTCTTCGTCTACCGAAAATTCCAATGGGAAATCATCAGATGATATGTCTGCCTCTGATTTTAATTTTCTAACTGAACAATTGAATCTAATGATTGATGCAATGTTCAAAGCCACCACTATGACTGAAGCAGTCCAAGTAGGTGTAAAATTTACAAATAAAATTGTTATTGGATTACGTTTTTCTAATGGATCCAAATAATAATTTAAATATTTTAAATTGGAATGCTCGTTCTCTGAATGGTAAAGAGGACGAGCTGTTTAATTTTCTTACAGCTAATAACGTGCATATAGCAGTTATTACCGAAACTTATTTAAAACCTGGATCCAAATTTAAAAAAGATCCTAACTTTTTTGTTTATCGTAATGATCGACTTGATGGGGCATGTGGGGGAATTGCAATCATCATTCATAGGCGTATAAAACATCAACTGTTTTCATCATTTGAAACTAAAGTTTTTGAAACTTTAGGTGTTTCTGTTGAAACACAGTTTGGTAAATATACTTTCATAGCTGCCTATTTGCCTTTTCAATGCTCTGGACAGCAAGTTAATTGGCTTCAAACTGACTTGCGAAAATTAACTCGCAATAAGTCAAAATTTTTTGTCATTGGTGACTTTAATGCCAAACATCGGTCATGGAATAATTCTCAAAGTAATTCCAACGGCAGAATTTTATTTGATGAGTGCTCTTCAGGATATTTCTCAATTCAATACCCTGATAGCCCTACATGTTTTTCCTCTTCTAGAAATCCATCTACGATTGACTTGGTCTTAACCGACTCTAGTCATCTTTGTAGCCAATTAGTTACTCATGCTGATTTTGATTCTGATCATGTCCCTGTTACATTTCAAATATCGCATGAAGCGATTCTCAATCCTATCAGCTCCACTTTCAATTATTTACGAGCCGACTGGAATATATATGAAACGTATGTTGACTCTAATCTTGATGTTAACATTTCTTTAGAAACTAAAATTGATATTGACAATGCTCTTGAAACTTTAACAAACTCCATTGTTGAAGCCAGAAACATTGCAATTCCAAAATGTGAAGTAAAATTTGAATCCGTGATTATAGACGATGATCTTAAACTCTTGATCCGTCTTAAAAACGTGAGGAGAAGGCAATTTCAACGCACTCGTGATCCTGCTATGAAAATTATATGGCAGGATTTGCAGAAAGAAATCAAGAAACGTTTTGCAGATTTAAGAAACAAAAATTTTGAAAATAAAATTTCTCAATTGGACCCTGGCTCTAAGCCCTTTTGGAAATTATCTAAAATCTTGAAAAAACCTCAGAAGCCAATACCGGCATTGAAAGAGGAAAACAAATTATTACTAACTAATTGCGAAAAAGCTCAAAAACTTGCTACGCAGTTTGAAAGTGCGCACAATTTTAATTTAGGACTTACTAGTCCAATTGAAAATGAAGTTACTCAGGAGTTCGAAAATATTCTCAATCAAGAGAACGTTTTTGAAAATGCCTGGGAGACTGATTTGGAAGAAGTGAGAACTATTATTAAAAAATTCAAAAATATGAAAGCTCCTGGCGATGATGGAATTTTCTACATCCTCATCAAGAAACTTCCAGAAAGTAGCTTATCATTTTTAGTTGATATATTTAACAAATGTTTTCAATTAGCATATTTTCCTGACAAATGGAAAAATGCTAAGGTTGTTCCAATTTTAAAACCAGACAAAAATCCTGCAGAAGCTTCTAGCTATCGTCCAATCAGTTTGCTTTCCTCCATCAGTAAACTTTTTGAAAAGGTTATTTTGAACAGAATGATGGCCCACATCAACGAGAATTCAATTTTTGCCAATGAACAGTTCGGATTCCGCCATGGACATTCGACCACTCATCAACTTTTACGTGTAACAAATTTGATCCGTTCCAACAAATCTGAAGGCTATTCTACTGGTCTTGCTCTTCTAGACATAGAAAAAGCATTCGACAGTGTTTGGTATGAAGGTTTGATTGTAAAATTAAAAAACTTTAATTTTCCAACATACATTGTTAGAATAATTCAAAGTTATCTGTCAAATCGTACACTTCAGGTTAATTATCAGAACTCCAGATCTGAAAGACTTCCTGTAAGAGCTGGTGTTCCCCAAGGCAGCATCTTGGGACCAATATTATACAATATTTTCACATCTGACTTACCTGAGTTACCTCAGGGATGTCAAAAATCTTTGTTTGCGGATGACACAGGCCTCTCCGCCAAAGGACGAAGCGTGTCATCTGTAGTCGATTGCAAAAAAGTTTGGATATTTTTTCTTCATACTTGCAAAAATGGAAGATTTCTCCTAATGCTTCCAAAACTCAACTAATAATATTCCCACATAAACCAAAAGCTCTTTATTTGAAACCTTCAAGTAGACATGTTGTCACGATGAGAGGGGTTCCAATAAATTGGTCAGATGAAGTTAAGTATCTAGGACTCATGCTAGATAAGAATTTAACTTTCAAAAATCACATTGAGGGCATTCAAGCCAAATGTAACAAATATGTAAAATGTCTCTATCCCCTTATTAATAGAAAATCAAAACTTTGTCTTAAGAACAAGCTTTTGATATTCAAACAAATTTTCAGGCCAGCCATGTTGTATGCTGTACCAATATGGACTAGCTGTTGTAATACCAGGAAGAAAGCTCTGCAGAGAATTCAAAATAAAATTTTGAAAATGATTCTGAGGCTTCCTCCCTGGTATAGTACCAATGAGTTACATAGGATATCCAATGTTGAAACATTGGAACAAATGTCAAATAAAATAATCAATAATTTCAGGCAAAAATCGTTACAATCTTCCATTGCCACGATTAATGCGTTATATGTTTAGGTTAAGTTAGGTTAAGTATATTAAAAACTTTTTTTTTTCTCTTATAAGCAGGTGAAATCAACTCACCTGTAAAAAATCTGAACTGCTACGGCAAATGAAATGTAATATGTTGTTAACAAAATGTTAATAAAATCTTAGATTTGTTTTACCAAATTAGGATGATAGTGTTGTCCAATAACACAGAACACCTAGATATAAGAAATAATGAATGTAATGTTTGGAATGATACTAAAAAAATATATAAAAAAAAAAAAAAGTCATAGACATACATACCGAATGCTCGTCATGACCCTATGACCAACATTTGTATATGTGTAGCCTTAGCTGATGTGGCTTTTCTAATAGGTAGTTCTTTCACTCATTGATTGTCTTCAAAACCTTGTCAAGTATAGAAAATTGATTTTATTTCATTTATTACTACATTGAAGCTACATTGTACTTATCAAGTATTAGGTATTATTTTATGTTTTTATCACTATTGTTATTATCAAGGCCAAAATTCCCAGTGAGTGAAGAATTTTATAGTACTAGAACACCATAGAAGATCGCTAAACATTACCTAATCATGGAACGGCTTTTTGTTCTATTATATTAGGTAGATGCTATTGATCTCCCTTTGCTCCTATCCGCAACCCGGTGCACGCGCCCTGTTGGTTTTCGAAAACCTCATAGAAGATTACAAACCGTCAATGGCATTCCCAATTACTACCCCACATTGCACATTCAAGGGTCTAATTGTGCTCCTAACCCACCCTCAATTCGTAATCTTCTCGCCAGTTTGAAATTATATTTTCCCGAAGTGAAAGTAATTTTGATGAGTGATAGCCTAGTGCAGCCCAACTGCATAGTACAGTAGTTAAACCAGAATTTTTAGGTCAGAGGATAAAATCTAAATTTTGTAACATAAAGGTTGCCATTGCTTTGAAATTCACCCAACATCTAATCAAAACTACTAACAACAGCGATCAATTATCAAAATTCATCGCTCCCTGGAAAATATAATCCCAAGCCCAGGGATTTAACCAGAGTTGTAGTATTTATGACTAGAAATATTCTAGATTTGACAAGTTTGGCATTGTACACGGATAAAAAGAAAAATACTAGTTAGTGTGCCTATTATCACACTCTTGACATATTTGATAAATATGCATTCAAAAGCTTACAAAGTATAATTTGTCGTCTTTTTTTTATACTTTATTATGCATTCTTTAATAAAAATATTTTACGTGCATATTTTGCTGCTGATGTTAATCTTGGGACTTCATCTTTATTCAATCTGGCCATGAGCTACAAGTAATGGCTCTCTCGTGAAAAAAAAATCAAGTTTGTAAATTTTCGTTCGACTGTACAGATTTATTAAAACAAATTTGGATTGGCGGCATGTTTTACAAGGCGAACGGTAAGTTGATAACATATTTTTCTTCAACGACAAGCATTTATAAGGAAATTTTTCATCTTTTTAGTTCCACGTCATCCGTCCGTCATAGTTAGTCATCCAAATTCAGCAGAACTCGACGGCCAGCCATCCGATCGTTCAAAATGTGGCTGGCTCTTGGATTGGTCACAATAACAGTTGAAAAACAAGTTGCTGAACTGCCAAAAGCGGATCGTTCCCAATCTGAATTTAATACGCAGCCCGGCAGTTTCATCGGCAGATCAAGAATCTACATTTTTGAAGGAGCGCCCTCCAATTGGGTCCTAAAATTTGTAATGAAATCTTGTTTTTATTTAATAACACGAAAAAGCATGTTACTGTAATTACTTTAGCAATTTTTCCCGCTCAAATAATGGCTATATCATGTTTAAACTTTAATTTTAAAATTTGGTCCATAAATGAACCTTGACACTTTTGATCATGTTTGACGTTCGCTTAGTCGACAAAAACACCACAGGGGTTATAGTTTTATCACTGGGGTTGTTCCTTTCTGACGTTTCGGAAGGGACACGGAAAACAAAATACACCCAAAATTTGAGTTTAAGCCAAAGGATTCGACAAAATCTAATAAAAATGTTTTTGGGCTTAAACCAACGGAAAACAATAGAAAATTGAGTAAACATGTGTTTTTGGCCTAATTTTAAGCGTTTGGCACTAAAATTGGGACAGGGCTTTAGGACCCAATTCTACCCATGTTTTCAGCTCAAGAGCTTCCAAACCGAGCCAGCCAACGTCTCAGCTTCAGGAGCCCCGTGAAACCAATCACTTACGAGAAACTAGACTGATGTATAAGATAATCGACGGAAGGAGAGGAGTGCACGTAAAATATGATCACAGACAAACAGACGTCACACTCTCACCGATGTCCATCGACCACCTTTTAAACGGCCAATTCAAATATATGGTAGGTGGCCAATCCACCACCCGCAGCGCTCGCATCATTTATGTTCGCGTTTGACGTTTACACACTACCGCCATCTGTTGGTCCATCGGCCAAATACACCGATTTTAGCATTGGGCGCACATGTCTTCGTGACTATGATTTTGATCGCGGTTTGTTCTAAGTGTTACGTCTGTTTGTCTGTGATATGATTGTTTATTAGAAAAATAAATATTTCCATCAAATTGTTTCATTTGTGTTCTAGTCTCATTATTATGGATTTATTTACAAATATAAGCGTGGTTTTTATATGCATGATTGATAATACCGAGCCTTTAATCATAAGACGCATTATTGCCGGATATGCATCAGCTAAAATAAATAATGATTTTACTAGCAAAGTATAAAATGCATAAATGCATTCCTTGGGGTGAATAGACCGAATATGGTTTTAATATGACAAATAAGCTATTTAGAATGTTTATATTTATCCGTGTACTTTTCGATTCTATAACATTCCCCAGAAAACCATACCCCGAAAACCATTCCCCAGAATTCCGTTCCCCAGAACGAACCATTCCCCAGAATCTCATTCCCCAGAATCTCATTCCCCAGAATTTCATTCCCCAGAATGCACCATTCCCCAGAAAGCTATGAATATCCATTAATTTTCTTTTTTAATTTTTGCTTTGCGTGAGTCACTTATGTGACAGGCTAAGGTCTGATGTAACAAAACAAATACGTATGTAGGTAGGGGTCTAGGGGGGTTAGGGGCATAATGAGCACACGGGCTGAAATGGACACTCCCTTATTCTCTGGGAATATGCATATTTCAGCAAAACTTTATAAAATGTACAAAATCTGTAATTCATATAAACTATTTGACTTTATAAAAAAATATGCTTTGCTTCATTTGTCCTCTGAAATTCTACTATATTTTTTTCTCAGCTTCAAATTAGTTTATAAGCAAAGCGGTGGGAGAATTCAATTTTAGTGCAAAGTACCTAATCTAGAGAAGTTTCTTCTTGCTAATGTGATAGGGGGAAGTACTTTTACATATCAGTACGTTTTGACACCCATTAACAATTAAGTTTTCATTAAATTCCACGAAAGTGTTTATTTTACCCGGATACCTTTTTATCAGTCGTGTTTACCTATTTTTTTTTATTGGACCCAATTTTCTATCTAGTTTTTCTGACATTTGATTCTTACCATGAATGGATGCAACCCGTCATACTAATGACGAACTTGGACACCAGCCGAGAGTAACTGAAACATATTTCCATTGTATGTAAAATAAGCATTTGCCTAATTTGTCCATTATTCTTCTAGGGTTGTCATGTTTATTACGGCTTAACCAGCCGACGGTGTTTTGAAAATACCTGAAGGTCGTAAACACAAAAGTCAATTTGAACAAATTGAGATGTAAAATTGTGAAAAATAATAGAATCGTTCTGGTGGGCTTCGATCCCACGACTCCCAATACGCTAGACTGGGCGCGTTAACCAACTACGCCCCTAATCCCCCCATTATGCCCCTAATCCCCGTATTCATGATTATTTTCATATTATAATAATACACCTTTCTTCCAGTAAATGCCCATAAAATAAACAAATTATGTTTATTTTTGCCTATATAGTGATGTACCCTTCTTTCAGTATTATCTCATTAATGATATAGGCAAAATATATCGATGGAGAGCCCATATAGCATAAGGTTATTTGGCGTAAAATTATTTGGTATAAAGCCATTTTCCATCCAGCTATATACACTGTAAGGTCAAAGTACCCTTTAAAGGGTAAAAAAGTACCCTCTTTGAGAGAAACTAGTTTAACTCATAAAAAGAGTAAAGGGCCTTTACTCTTTAAAGAGTAAACGGCTTGTACGTCAGATCAACGAGTAAATTTTACCCATTATCCAAAACATATTTTGTAAGAAACAGAGTAAAATTTACTCTTTTTTGTAGATGAAAATCTTATTTAATTTTTATATTCATTTTCACAGAATAATCAACAATAAAATCTCATAAATATAAACAAATTTATTCAATGCATAATAAAATATACTATTTCGATCAATATCTCGATGCATCCTCTTCATCCATCAGGGATTGAGTTTGTTTTGGACCTCTAAAATGGCGCTGGAGATTCTTGTAGAGTAAAGAGCAGAACATTCACACGGGATGTACTCTGCAGCTGTAAAATTGGATTGTTTTATAGATGAAACGGCAATAAAAGCAATTCATGTACCTACCTTTTGGACGTTCCCGCATTTCTGCTAACTTATTTAGATATTACGGGAAACAACTTTGAAGCACTTCCCAAACACTGCCGACCGATTCTTGTCAAGTAATTTTTCACCCATTAAAGAGTAAATGAACGGAATATGTAAAAGGGCACAAAATACCCATTATTTGAAATTTTGAAATACCCATTATTTTGACAGCTGCATGTATCAGCAAAAAATGGGCATTTTTTATTCTTTAAAGGGTAATGCCGAGTTTACAGTGTATGCTCCTTCTTTTCAAAAAGCATGTTCCTCATGTTATGCCAAATGGTCATTGTCTAATTGGTCCTTGATCATTTAATCAATCATGCCAAATGCCTTCTTGCCATTTGGTATTCTTACGGAACATTTTGTCTATATCGTCAACAGGATAAGACTGAAAGAAGGGTGTATCACTATTATGTGCAAAATTAAACAAGTCATTTGTAATTTATACTTGACGTAAAGAAGGGCGTATCATTCTAATGTGCAGAATAGTACGTTTTTATTTTGCTGAATTTACGTACGGAAACGTATAATATGAAACTACGAACGTCTTTATTCCATTCGGGGTATCCCCAAAAGGTAAGCTATGATGCACCTTCTTAAAACATTGATGAAAAGCTGGATGCATCACTATATTTGATAAAAAATGGACATACATGTGAAATTATACATTTGGAAACTGCTATACCGAAAGAAGGGTGTAACTCTATTTTGTGCAGAATGGTGATGAGTTGTATATTCTTTCAAATAAATATTGGATATTGTGTTTCTCCTAGACTGATTTCAAAACTTTAAAGTAGGTCGGTAATTTTCTGGGGAATGGTCCATTCTGGGGAATGGTTCATTCTGGGGAGTGAAATTCTGGCGAATGGTACATTCTGGGGAATGAGATTCTGGGGAATGGAATTCTGGGGAATGGGTTTCGGGGGAATGGTTTTCTGGGGAATATTATAGAATCGTACTTTTCATCATACTGCGTTGTACGGTGGGTGTCACGGATTGAAATACAATACTTTGTAGTCGAGGCTACTATAGACATAGTCACATTTACTACACTGCTCAGTGATTTTTACCACATTATAGTAAACTTAACAGAATTTTGTAGTCGGTTGAAAATCGTTGGTGCTGTTCTTAATTCTACTATGGATTCGGTAGATTATACAACAAAATTTGTTTGCGTGCAAACGATATACGAATGCGACAATGGCAACTTTGACAAAGAAAGCTCTCAGTTAATAACTGTGGAAGTGCTCATTGGACACTAAGCTGAGAAGCAGGCTCTGTCCCAGTGAGGACGTAATACCAAGTTTTTTTTTCAATGCTTCATAAGGAGAGAATTAACGAAATTCGTGTATTATTTGCCTGAGTGTAGAATATGTACCATTACCATTATGCTTGGTAGGATACAATGGTGATAATAGGAGCTATGGTTAATTTGCGGTTAGACTACAAACGTGATTTTAATCGGGACTACAAGCGTATCACTCAAAATCTACTACACGCTCGTTCAGATCTACTCAAAAGTGAGTAGATTTCGACTCACTTCGGAACAAAGTGGAACTGCTCAAAAGTGAGTAACACCATCGTTACTCACTTTAGAGTAACATAGTCAAATGTCAATATGGGAGTAACTCTTACTCACTTCGTTTAATCTGAAATTTGCGAAAGTGAGTAGATGTCACTCAATTCAGGAAATCATAATTTTGGAAATAAATGTATTATGTTATTTATAAAATCAGAAGAAATATACAAAGAGCATAACATTTATTCATCATCTCATACATAATACATAATAATCATACATGATAACAAGTAAAAAAATTGTGATATTTGTGTTGAAATTTTCGCTGCTCTGGAATGGATCCCCGGATGTTATAAATATCTGGGGCATTGATGAAAGTCATGGAGGATGTAGTTTGACCGATCCAGTAGCCTTCCCGGTTAGACTGTAAAGAATTGATTATTAGTCCAATAAAAAGAACGACGGTAAAACTTACAGTTTATATTTTTTTGCGGTTATTTGATCAAAACCTTGGTCATTTCCAATCCGACCTCGCTTCACTTGATATCAGGATTCTTTACTTTGCAGCACTAATCTGGAGTTCGCCGGTTGGACTTCCGAAGCGCTCTGCCGGCTCGGCTTTTATCTAGACTGTTTTTGAAAACAGTCCGACATCACAGCGACGGAATAAATTTCACAACGGAGGATTTGTCAGTTCAAGCGCGCGAAATTTTCACAAGTCTTTGACGTTTACAAAGTGAGTCAAATATGTTTGTGTTTACTCAAATGTGAGTAAGGTCGTTTTCTTTCATGGTTGAGTAAAAAGTTACTCACTTTGATAAAATAAAGTTACTCACTTTTGACAGCCAACTTGAAACTTCAAAAGTGCGTCAAAGTTACTCTCTTTTGATTAGATTTGAACGAGCGTGTAAGAAAAGCCAGCAGCACCAATGAGAATATATACCGAGGTGAGAAAGAAGACATTTAGTGTGCGTGACATCCGTGTACGGTGCAAAATGTTTCACAACTACAAACAAGCAAGCTCCCATAAGAAGCCGTGGAAATTAGTGACGTAGTTATTTTTGTTTACGTTTTTTCTCTTTACTAATACATAGCCATTGCTTCTTCTTCCCCACCTTAGTATATATTCTCATTGCAGCAGCACCAATGTTTGTGAAGCAATGAGAATATATACCGAGGTGAGGAAGAAGACATGTAGTGTGCGTGACAGCTGTGTACGGTGCAAAATGTTTCACAACTACAAGCGAGCGAGGTTCCATAAGAAGCCGTGTAAATTAGTGACGTAGTTATTTTTGTTTACGTTTTTTCTCTTTACTAATACATAGCCGTTGCTTCTTCTTCCATACCTTAGTATATATTCTCATTGTTTGTGAAGCATGAACATAAAAATTCTTTGTAAACTACCAAAACTATTGAATGAAAATGCGAATTAGCAGAAATTTTCCACTCACCGAAAGATGCCCACAGAAGGCAAGCATTTCCGCTGCGGTCAGCGTTTCAAGTCCTTCCTCTTCCGCCGTCGATGGCCCGAAAATGGTCACAAACGGCACACCGGATAGGGTACAATCTCCGGTGCAAATGCGACACATCCCGGAAATTTCCATCGTAGACCACTGATTGATTGCAGAACAGAATTTTATCGCATCCTGGTCGGATTTTGATTGCAAACTTTTTACGAAAATGATCGGCTTGCTTTGTTTATGAATGAAAATTTTGGTTTTCTCCAAAGGGCCAATCGGATCAATTATTCTCAGACATATGGTTACCAAAAACTAGGACCGCTTAGAAAATATCAATTTTTTATCATGTTTTGAGGTTTAAAAATAATTCTTTTGAGTAGCAAAAAGAAAGTTTAATAGTTTTTGCACAATTTACATCAGTTTCAACGCTCAATTCGATTGTTTCGGTGAAAATATATTTTAAGAAATTTTCCTGATGGTGAAGTCGGATGGTCAGCACCAGCTTCTCAGCTGACAGACCTCTCGCTCATTATTCTCTTTTGGCTGGCTCTCTCGCAGCAAACTAACCTCAACTCGGCCGAGTCGCGTGTTTATGTTTACATTTTGTGGAGTCCGGAACGAAAAGTCGCGTGCAATTCGGTCGCCGGAATTTAATGCCGTTTTTCCGGGAAAATCCGTGTTCAAAGTGGTGAAACATGTGCATAGAGACAGTGGACAAGCCGACTGTGGTGGGAAAAAGTGAAAACAATAAAAAACCAGTGATGGATCGCGAGGAAAAGGACGAGAATGGATTGCGCATAAGGCGCATTGCCGGAGGCTGTATGATAAGGAATGCTCCAGTGTTTTCCCCGGATGGCAAGTGAGTTGGGAAGCGGGTTGGTGGTTTCGGCCGACAGGGCTGGTAGCGAGGCGCTTTTTAGTGACTTGGTCATTTTTTTGAAACAAGTCTGTAAAAAGTATTTTTAGACATTCAAGACCAACAATAGAAAAGGCCTCAAGCCCAAAATGTAAACAACATTTAATATAATTTAACTGATTTTTCAGCACAATATACGTAGTGTGGGATCAAACAGTGCGCGCCTTCAGCGTTACCACCGGAGAATACGTCCGGGACTACGAAGGAGCTCGGGATGACATCGTTGGGATAGTGATCAATCGGAACTATCCGAAGATTTTGTACGCGTGTACCCGGGCGGGACATGTCCTCGGCTGGAAGCTCGAGTCGGGAGTGCTGCAGGAGCGAAGGGAAGTCCTCATGAATACCCGTTTCACGGTGGATCACTTCAGCATCCTGTACGACGAATACGACGATGCCAAGTTCTTGATATCCGGGGATTCGACCAAGACCATAGCCCTGATCTTTTGTCCCACCAAGTGGAAGATCATCGAGACACTGCCGCTGAAGTTCGACAAACCGGTGTCACAGATCCTGCTCGCTCCCGGCGGGGACAAGCTGAACTACTTCGCCATGATTACGGACGATTTGTGGCATTGGGTCACGATCAAACCCCGGCTGCAGATGTTCACCAAGAAGCACTGCAACAGCGTCCAAACGCGGGTGGTCACTTGCCATCCGACCGAGGACATCGTAGCCATTGGAGACGCCATCGGGAGAGTGGTCCTCTACAAGAACTTCCTCCGCACGAAGAAGGCCGTTCCGGAGACGTACCATTGGCATCCGAATCCGGTGCAGTGCGTGGTCTTCTCCCACACGGGGACACACTTCTACTCCGGTGGGTTGGAACGGGTCCTGGTCAAGTGGACCGTGGGCAAACAGGACGCCAAAGACATACTGCCTCGTTTGTCGGATTCCGTGGTTCAGGTGGCAGTTGCCCCGGAGAATATGAAGGTAGCCCTGTGCACCGCGGACAACGGGATCCAGATATTGAACGCCCTGCAGAGGCAGACGGCGGTCGTGCAGAGCTTCTCGCGCATCTCCGATGACTTTACCGGACGGAATCCGTACCCGATTGGGATCCGGGTTAACCCCAGGACGCAGACGATGATTCTGAACGGACGAATCGGATGCATTCAGTTCTTCTCGACTTACTCGAGGAGCTTGCTGTACACGGTGAGTACTTTTTTCATATACAGGTTATACAGTAGGGGAGTTGGCAGTTAGGTCCAGAATAACTTCGTTCACTAATCCCAATGAATCAATAAGATCAAAAAAATTCATAGGACAACATAAAAACCTTGACTAAACGAATATTTTATGCTACAAGGGCAGCGGAGATTGGAGAAATTCTTCTGGAATCTAAAAAAAACCTTGTCGGTAAGGAATTTCTTGCAGTAATATCTGGAGAATCAACGAATTCCTTGACTAATCTTTACAAAACTTGCTGAAATAATCCTTAATGGAATGCTCTGATGTATTATTGCAGAAATCATTGACCTCATCAATTTGTTAGGGAAGTTCAATCTTCTTCTTTTTATTTACTTAATCATTTATTTATTAGGCTCATGCGTTTCTTCTTCTTCTTCTTCTTGCCATCACGTCCTCACTGGGACAGAGCCTGCTTCTCAGCTTAGTGTTCTTATGAGCACTTCCACAGTTATTAGCTGAGAGCTTTGTTTGCCAAAGTTGAATAGAAAACGCATATTCCTTGAGGAATCTTTGAAAAGATTATCTTTAAAAAATATATGGAGGAATCTTTGAAAAATTCCATTTGATTTTCATGGAATCAAATTTTTCAAAATTCAACAAAGATAGTTGAAATTCCGAAAAAAAAAATAGAAAAATGATTATTTAGTAGATGAAAAAACCGAATTTAGTACTATACCATTTAATTCCACTAGAGTTTGTATCCTTTGACTGATACGCGTATTTCGACCTCAACTGTAAGGCCGTCTTCAGTGTCGTGTACTAGACTCGACTTCGAGTCGAAGTCCCTTATCTTAATCGTTATCTTTTCGAGAAAAATATAAAGAATGATCAAAACAAGTTACATTTTTGTGTTTCACGGTGCGAAAGTCTGTAGTGGGACTGATATGCGGTTACTTTTCATTATGGGACAATTTGACTTGCTTTTTTTGTTAATTTTTTCGAACAAATCATATTATTTCACTAGTGCAGCCTTAAGAGCATTGGAAGAGATGTTGAAAATTGAACTCAACTCAATTTTGATGAAAATGCAGATGGGACTGACTTGCGATTCACGGCAGTATAGCACAAGTTCCTCATGATATTTTTATCAGATCCCGAAGAATGCTTAAGGAGCTCTAGTGGTTTCTTCATAGATTTTTTTTTCGAATACTTTCAGGAACCTCTCCAGGGATGCTATCAGTGATTTCTCAAAGAATGCTTGCAGTAATTTCTTTAGAATCCAGTAATTTTCAAAGGGATTGCTCTGAAAAAAATCCAAGCAATTTGCCAGGATATCTTCCACATATTTTGTTGTTGTTGTCAGTGATGCATTTTGAACTGAACGCGAGCCAAAAATGAACGGAGCGCGTTCAAATTTTGAACGAGAACGCAGTAAACATTGAACTCTCGAGCCAGAGCCTGTCGTTGCTCTCGAACGGCCCGTTCAGAACGCAATGCATTACAACGGTAATCAAAGCGTGGGTTTAGGCTTATACCTGGAAAATATTTCATGAACTGATGATAAGTTACATTTAATTATAATAAACATAGCATTTCTAGCCTTGAGTAGCATCAAAACAACTTTGGCACGTTCAGATGCCGTGAAATCTGCGTTCAGTTTTCTGCTCTCTAGCGTTCTAATTTTTGAACTGAACAATGAGCAAGCCTACTTGATCACTCCGTTCAAAAAATTGAACTGGAACGCGAACTGAACGCGTTCAAATGCATCACTGGTTGTTGTTGTTGCTTCTAGGAGATTTCCCACAAATTCTTTAGGAGTTTGTCAACAAAGGTTTATTCCAAAGTTTTTGAAAAAAAAAATCGTTTCGGCATTTTTTTTATGCCAGGTATTTTTATTAGGATTATTCAGATTATTAGCATTCATCTACTATTACTCTAAGGCAGTGCCGGATTTGAGCGTCGGGGGGCCCGGGTCAGATATCATATAGGGGGCTCCTCTATACAACATTGGACACGTTTTGGGATTTCACAAAAATGTATCGAATTTGAGTTTTGAATGAGATAATCGGTTCAAAGATATAAGGGGTATGAATTGTAAATGACATTTTGGTCGGTTGTCGACTATATACATTGAAAAATTCGTCTGTTTTCAAGTTTGCCAATAGTAATTTTAGTTGACCTTTTCGTTTAATGGGAAAAATTTAATAATTCATAGAAGATTGGCTTGTTTTTTGGATTCCATATAATTTGTATAGAATGAAAAAGTTACTGAAAAATTTCAATCCCCTCATATAGAAAATTGCATCTTTTCACTCTTCTGATTGTTATCAACAAAGACGATTATTGATTTAATGACAAACACGTTTTCTTAAATGGTATAAGGAATGATCCTATTTTCATTATTTTTTAAATTACGATAGCAAGCAGAATAATACTACTTTTCACTGAGTGTCAATTCCAAAAAACGTCCTTCTCCTCTCCGGACAACCATATCCACGACATATGATGGCATATCTACAGCATTATCACAAAATCAGTCGTTTCGAGATACTGAACAAACCGATTTATTATTATTATTAATCCTTTTCAACTTAATAGAGAGACCTTCCAAGTAATTCTGTGCTCGGCATTATTAGCATTGGTTTGATAAAATTTATCTCTTCTTTCTAATGATAATTTTTAATGATTTTAATGCTTCCATTAATAGGGTCGGTGCTCCCTTAGTGGACAGTCCCCTATAGTCAGCAGGGTGTCCATCCATCCGGGAAATCCGGGAAAACCGGGAAAAACCCGGGAATTACAAATCACCGGGAAAAATACGGGAAATACCCGGGAATTTGGAGAACACCCCGGGAAAATATGTATTTCAAACGTAAGACTACACGCTACGAGTTCTGGAAAACGTGAACTGTCAAAAATACACCGTGAACTACCATCATCGTTCCCGGAACTAGTTCACGGTGTATTTTTTGCTTGTTGACGAGTTCACGTCTGCTGTTCACGGGTACAACAACGGATTTTTTTCTGTGTACCGGTTTGTTTAAATTTCAAGTCGTATGTTATTCGTACTTCACATTATGATTTTTTTTTTTGTAAGTAGGTTCTTTGAAACATTTCTAGAAGGGTACTAAGGACTTTTGGTGAGGTGCTTTTCGAGATGCGTGTTAGATTTCCATTTTAGTTCTTGGTAAATATTTAATGAGATCTTTGCTGGAATCCTAACGGGAATCGAACCGATAATTGATCAGAATTAGAATCAGTTTTTTTCTGAGAGATCACTGAAGTGTAAGTAAATTGATAATAAGATTTTCAGTTGAATCTAGAAAAGATCCTAGGCTGATTTTGCTTGAAAGTTGGCATTTATTGGGAGATCTTCTAAAATCCTGGACAGATTCAGTAAGAGTTCCGTTTGGTGGATTTCTAGGGTTGTTGATGATACTGATTCTTGATGAAGCCTTGTCAGGATAACTAATTTGACTAGTCCTTGACCTATGGACAAAGTAGATGAAAAAACCGAATTTAGTACTATACCATTTAATTCCACTAGAGTTTGTATCCTTTGACAGATACGCGTATTTCGACCTCAACTGTAAGGCCGTCTTCAGTGTCGTGTACTAGACTCGACTAGTACACGACACTGAAGACGGCCTTACAGTTGAGGTCGAAATACGCGTATCTGTCAAAGGATACAAACTCTAGTGGAATTAAATGGTATAGTACTAAATTCGGTTTTTTCATCTACTTATAGGTATTCTACTAAACAGCTCGAAGATTTATTATCACTATGGACAAAGTTATTATGAGGCCTCCGACGAGATTTTGTGTAGATCTCTGCAGATTTACAGCGAATTCTTTCAATCATCCAAAACAAATTTCGTGACTAGATCTTTGATAAATAAAAAAAATAAAGAGGCCCTCTAGGCATTCTTGACCAGATTTTTGTTAAGTTTTTGACAAGATTCTTGATATCTTGATCAAATCTTTTGAACATTACATGGAAAATGCAACCTTGGATTTATGTCAGAAGTTTTAACCAGCTTCATAGGAGAACGATAACATGTATTTGGAAATATCGTTTCTGTGATTTTTTCTTGGATTCAACATGGTTTCATCAGATCAACTACAGTATTGGACAAAACATTTGCAACTTTTTCGGTTTTCCATACAAAATGATCAACTTTGGTAAGCTAGAACTCAGTTATTTATGGACCGATTCGTATATAATTTTTCACAGAACAGCAGCCATAACTTGAATTTTAACATACATTTTTTATTGATTCTTCCAATCACGAGTTCAAAAGCAGTAACGGTTTGACTAAAGTGATTTTTTTGACGATTTTTATAATCGACATAATTAAACACATTGAAGGAACAGCTTGATGGTATCTTCAGCAAAGTTGTAGATTTTGACAAGATGAACTAGTTTGCTGAAGATAGTTTTGTGTAAGGTCGCCAAATTTCAACCCTCTAATACCCAACCCCGCCTTTAGACGGGGTACACTTTAGAATTTTGTGTATTTTTTAGTAGCTCGGAAATCAAAATGATTTTATTTTTGGCTTAAACCTTGACTCATAACACGTATATGAGAAAGTTTTTTTATGACTTTTGAAACTTTTTTGTATTTTTGAAAATTGTTTGAAAAATTGTATTCTTATATAACCTACAAATGCCTGCGGTTCATTAAACGTGTAATATAAAAAGTCGTACCTTTTATATTTTTCTACTATCAACCTATAGCAGGAGAAGAGCTTTGTGGCATTAAAATAATTTCAAACCTGTTTTTCCATTAATTACACGGAAAATAAAAATATTTCCAGAAAAATATTCAAAATTTATTATTTTTTAAAGTACCGTAAAAACTCGAATTTTTATTATTGTCAAAAATCAGTAACTAGAAGAGGCTTCAGGAAAAAATGAAAAAGGATAGGGATGTTCAAAAATAAAAATTATAAAAATCAAAAACCAAAATTCATGGATTTGCAAATAAAAATAAATCATTGCCCAAAACGTGTTTAGAACGATTTTAAATAGCTAAAAATGATATTTAGATCGGAAATAAAAATTTGGGTATTAGAGGGTTAAGATAGTTTTGAATTTTTCGTCGAAAATTTCACTTTAGTCAAATCATTATTACATCTAAATTTGTAATGGGAAAAATTATTCAAAAATATATGTTTAAATTTAAGTTATGGCTGATGTTCTGTGAAAATTTCATTGAAATCGGTCCATAATTAACTGATATCTAGTTTATCAAAGCTGGCCATTTTGTATGAAAAATCGAAAAAGTTGCAAATGTTTTGTCCAATACTGTATTTCTCCATGAACAAGCCTTGTCTAACGCATAATTCCTAAGGCATTCTTAGAAGGTAATGAGTTGACTATTTTTTTTTATTTAATTCCAAAATCCCTCTGAACAACATATATAAAGGACCTCAAATAACAAATATAACATACTTAAACTTTTATTTTAAAAATAATTCCGAATATGAACCTTGACACTTTTGATCATGTTTGACGATCACTTTGTCGAAAAAAAAACGCCACAGGGCTTTTAGTTTTAACACTGGGGTGGTTCCTATCTGACATTTTGGAAGGGACACGGTAAACAAAATATACCCAAAATTTGAGTTTGAACCAAGGGGTCTGACAAAATCTCAAAAACCGTAAAAATGTTTTTTGGACTCAGCGTTTGGTACTAAAATTGGCACAGGGCTTTAAGACCCTATTCGAGGGGGTCAAGATCTTCTAGATGTTTCAAAAAATATTTTATATCTTTTGATCTAAAACTATTTTAAAGTTTAAACCATTTTATTTTATTTTATTGAAACTAATTCATGAATAAGTCAAGTCTACTAAATTTTTCCATATCGTATGAAAACCAATGAAAACAAATATTCAGAGCTCTCATTTTGTGGTGTGTGCTAACGTAAGAACTAAACGACACATACAAGACGCGACGCGAGACAAGACATAACACTTATCGTTCTTACAATCGATTACAATCAATACGATTGTAAGAACGATAAGTGTTATGTCTTGTCTCGCGTCGCGTCTTGTATGTATACAGAGCTATTACAAAAACTTCAAAATGTTATCCGCGAAAACCGCGACTTCTGAAATTCGATCCGCGCCTGGAAGCACCAATCCGCGCCTGGAAGCACCAATCCGCGCCAAAAATATATTCCAATTGTCATTGAAATCTTCATGTCACAATACCCAATCGATTTTTCGTAAAAATATCTTAACATTGTTGTGTAAACTTAATTGTTTCAACAAATTTCTGTGTTCTTTGATGCACTTTTCTAGTACCGTAATCCAGGGGCACATTAATCACTATAACTTTCTGTTATATTATCCTTAGGAACTGAGATATTGTCAACTTAATTTCGGCAAAACCAGTACTTCGTTGATCTCCATCAGTGCATGTAACTATTTTTTTGGAAATAATATTGAATGTATCATAAACCTAGCTTGAAAATAAGAAATTGAAAATGGTCCACTGGGGCGAAATTGATGTTCATATAATAAAGTAAAAATAAGAATAATAAATGTCTCCATCTACTAAATGTGGGTCCCCTAATACAGAAAATGACGTAAAAAAATCTTACAGCTTTTGCATTTGACCATTTTATTGCGAAGCTTAACTTTGGAAACCAGAATAATATACCTGAATGTAGGTTATTTACCTTGTAATAAGCACGTTTTCCGAAAATAAACGGTTTGAAAAACTACGCTAGTTATGCAGTATGATTTCAAAATCGAGTTCAATAGTTCACATTAAAGCTGACAATTGGATTGTTTAGTACTGACTTTTCCAACAGTATTGCTTTCACCTAAAAAACTGTTATTATTTCTGTGCAAAACTATCTTTATGAAATAAAAACTGTTTGAAATCTTGGCACGTATGAAGCATCCTTAAAAGATATTGCTCTTTGATACCGACCGGTAATATGTCATTAGTCCGACAGTAATTGGCCAATATACAGTACATTGCATTATACATTTAAAACTCTTTCGACGTTTTATAAAAGATGTGTGAATATTTTAACTCGCAGATTCTTTCCTTATCCCACTAACCCAATCTTTCCACGGAAACTGTGGATATGCAGAGGTATACTCGGTCTCTAGTAACAATGGTTGTCTAACATTCTTTCCCTTCCTCCATAACCGTAAGAACGTGGCCGCCACCGTTATCGACTTTTAAATAATGAGCTTTTGGATTGTGCATTTTGAGAATGGTAGCAAATTGTTTAACTGACATTTTTTCCGATATCATATCTAGATACACAATGAGTCCTAATCATCTTAGGAAGTGCCTTTAGATTTTATATTCTTTAATGCTTTTTGTTAAATGTCGAATTACAGACGAAATGTTATCGCTTTTTATATTTTCCTACACCACATTTTAACTTTCAAGAATCCGTTATTGTAATTATTGCCATCATCGAAAGTTCACAAACAGTTTTTCTGTTTAAAACTGAAACTCATACGATGAAATTGTGTTCACTGTGTTTCAGTCGGAGAATTGAATATTTTGAATGCATCTTCTTATAAGTAAACTTTCTTGATTTTGAACAAAAAAACGCTATTTTCTCAAATCAATGAAGGATTGTGACCCCTTAATATTCGAAATGTTTCAAATTATTAGAGGAAAATAAAAAAAAGACCTGCAAAAATTATTAACTTAACAGCAAAACTGGGCCATAGTGACTAAATTATAAAGTGTACTTTACAGCACTCAATGAGATGACAAGAGTTTACAGTTTTAAATACAAATTTCCTAATGATGAACTGCATAACTTGTGTCAATTTTTGTAGCATGATTTGGACAATCCGCGATTTGCCCGACATAATTTCAGTCACTCGTGATTCTCGCGCCTGGCATACCAAATCTGTGAAAATCGTGAAATTCGCGACTGTTGTAACAGCCCTGATATCGAGTTGCAGGACTTTTTTGTAATTTGTTTTTTAATTTCTTGGACATCCGGGAAAAACCCGGGAATTTGAAAACTGATTTTGAATGGACACCCTGCCTATAGTCGCACTAGTGGCTTTTTATGGCCGTTTGGCTATTAATCTTTTTAAAACATTTTTTGGCATGAAGGTCAGGAGCTATTTAGCTAAATACCATTGATACACAGCTTGATTTTGTTCAAAAAATGATCGAAATAATTAGTTTTGCTTAAAATTTGAGCTCCCTTGCGCCTATAGTAAACCTATATTCCTATAGTAGCACTACTGAGAGAAATTATTTTTTTATTATACGAAATAAATGATTAATTAAGAACTATTACATCAAACGAAATCTTTTGATCCACACTTTGTAGGAAAAATATAAAAGTTTTGTAAAAATACGGTTTTGATAAGTATTTTGCCAACGCCGTGATGCTAGTGCTACTATAGGAACAGAAATTAGAAATAGTGTTACTATAGGCACATGCATTCCTATAGTGGCACACGCGATAATAAATACAAATATTTGAGTTCTCGTAGTTTTCATATTTTTCCCACAAAACCAAGATAAAAAGCTATCAGATGATGTAAAAATAATGACGCTAGCGGTATTTTTCGATTTTATACGAATTTTTGTTCTTAGCTATGCGGCTATTGGTACATCGACCCTAATTAAAAAATATATGAAATTTTCTATTTTAAGCGATTGCTTCTATTGAGTTCAATTTTTCAGTTTTTCTCTGGGTCACATTCTTTCGAAAAAAAAGTATATATATTCTGGATTATATACAAAGTTAACTTTAAGGCTTTACTGAATTTAGAAAAAAAACTTCGTACAATATAGAAAAAGTACGTACAAATACGAACTACTGTATCATATAAGAACTTTCCATACTTTCCAATTTTCTGATTGCATTGCAAATATGCAAAAACATGAGGCGCGTTTTAAATTCCAATATGTTTTGAAAACTAACTTGAGAAGAATTTCGAAAATTATGGCTCAACATTCATGATTTACTAAAATATATTGAAGGATAAAGATTGGCCAAACCATACTTTGGGATTCAGATATTGGAAAAAAAAAACAATCTACTCAAAGAATCTGATGTTGACTTTAACGTTAAAATTATTAATCTAAAGAGAAAATATTGAAAAGTATTTCAAATGTTTTTTTTTTTTAAATCCGAACTTTGGTTCCTCGGGGGGCCCCTCTAATCGGGGGGCCCGGGCATTTGCCCCCTTGGCACCCCCCTAAATCCGAGCCTGCTCTAAGGAAGTTCTCCAAAAATCAGCATTTCATTAAATTATTATTGCTGTTTTTGTTAATGTTTTTTCAGTAATCTTTAGAAACTTATTAGGAAAAACTTAGAAAGAATTTCATCAAGAATCCAGGAGTTTCAGAGATCATCATAGGAATTCACCATGGCATACTTAGAACTTACACAAGTCACATCAGAGATTACTCTAAAATTTTCGTTATAAATTCCTGGCGGATTTTTTTTCCAAAATTTTCTACAAAAAATCTGAAAAATTTCCTTGACTCATCACTGGGCACATCCCTTTATGGATGATTGGAAAAAATCTTTGAAAGCTTTCTTGTGAAATAAAAATAAAAATGGAGGAATTCCTGAATGAACTTTGAGCTCTTGGAGATGCTCTAAACGAGAATGTTGGAGATAGTTCTAAGTAAATCAATGGAAGAAACAATGGATACATTTCTGATAACATAGAATTTTCTTCAACAATGAATCCAGCTTTGAAGGAATTCCTGATTCCTAAAAAAATCAGAATGAATTCATAAAGGTATCTAAAAAGAAATTCATGGAAGAATTAGGAAAGAGGAAGAGATGTCTGGAGTAATATGTGAAAGAAATAAACAGCAAAACTAACAGTTATATTTGTCGTAATGTCACGAGGAGTTGAAAAAAAGACAGAGAAATGTTCTTAAAGAAATGTCTGTTCAAATGACGAAACGATCTCTCATGTCGTGGTTACCGTTAGTTTCTTTTTATTCATCTAAGAGGTCTCTAAAGTTGATATTTCGAAGACGGTCAATCACTTTCAGCCCTGATTTCATCAAGATCCTCAGAGAAATTTTCTGGGTGCGTCGCTGATGATCATAAATCTGAATTCAATTTTAAGGGAAAGGCTATTTATATTCTTCAGTTCGAGCTTTTACCTTATATCTGACCTTGATGATTAAAGGCAAATTAAAACAAAATAGCCATTTTTTTCTCATGTTGTTTACACATTTAGAACAAAGGCGGCATTCACAAATTACGTAACGCTCTAGGGGGAGGGGGGTGGGGTGCTCAAGCGTTACGACTCATACAGGAATATAAATTTTTCATACAAAAAGCGTTACGGAGGGGGGGGGGGGGGGGAGGTGGTCGAAAATTTCCAATTTTAGCGTTACGTAATTAATGGACGCTGCCAAGAGATATTTTTTAATTGACGTGAAAAATACTTTGGAGTTTATCATTAGATTTTTGTTCAAGATTTCGAAACCTAACCTTAAATAAATAAATTTAAGGTCATATAAAATAAAAAAAATCCTCAATAATTTATGTATTTTTGAAAATTACTTGAACCTGGAATATTTTTTTTCAAACCTGAAAAAACCTGGAAACATCAGGGAATTTTATTTCTGTAAATGAGTAGACATTCTGTTATAGGTGTTCTACTAAACAGCTCGAAGATTTATTATCAGAAAAATGATTATTTTCTAAAAAGTTAACGCTCAGATTTGAATCCCAGGGATTCCTGAACCTATTAGAGCAATCCCAAGAACCCTTGAAAAAATAAGGCGGCATCCCTTTATTACGTAACGCTAAAATTTAAATTTTTTGACCCCCTAACCCCCTCCGTAACGCTTTTTGTATGAATAATTGTAAATTTTTGATGAGCCGTAACGCTTGAGCCTACTCTCCCCCGGTTCCGGGTCATTTGGCAGAATGCCATTTGGCCGAATGCCGTTTGGCCGAACGCCATTTGGCCGAATGCCGTTTGGTCGAATTTGAAAACAATAGTGAACTACAATCAGCATGAATTTTGTAATTAATTTCAAAGCTGAATTTCAAAGAACAGTTTAGAGGAACATCCTAGATTGTTGTTGTTGTTGTTTGTGAGGGACTTTAACCCGAAGGTCATTCGTCCCTAAAACATCCTAGATGTAAGCAATTATTCACTACTATGCTAGCGGAAATAGCCAGCATAGGGTTTCGCATTGTATTTGTCGTCAGCTTTTGACGGTTATCAAAACGGTTTACGACTCATTCGTCCTTCAGTGGCATCGGATTGCTTCAACCATTCTGATCATACTTAGTAAATTATTTCATTTTTAGCAATCACAAGTTTGGTGACTTCTTCACAACAGATAAATAGTGAGCTTATTTGACGTTAGTATTTACCGAGTCGTCCGGTTTACTGATATACGCAATCAACGGCGCAGAGTTCAGTTAACACTTTGTAATATTAATCTTGTTGGAGAATGACATCTCATCTTAGTTATCCCTTGTGCTAAAAAATATATGCTCTTAATAAAACTGTTTATGAACGTTATAAGATTTAATTCCAATTACTGTGAAAAATATTCAAATATGAAAGAACAGCATATGATCAAAAGAAAGTAAAATCTCTTATACAATTTAAAGCAAGTGTACTGCAAATAATTGTTATATCAGTATAACTACAAAGAACTGCCGATGATTTAAAGAAGGTAAAATTTCCATTGAAAATATAAGCTTAATTATTGCCAATAATAACGAAACCAATACAAATCGAAAGAAAACCCTAAGTTTGAAAGAAGGAAAAATTTCTGATGAAAGTATAAAAAAAAACTTCAAACCCTAGCACACCGTTGGTAATCCAGAGCGTAGAGTCTCGACGCGAGTTCACAACTTCGTCCTGAATAAACGGATCGTATTAATTACATTGCTCTTGGAGCACTTATATATCGATAAACAAGACATCCCGCCTCATCGTAAAGATCAACATATTAATTAATTGATCAGTTGTTGAGCCACACTTATGAAGGCTACACATCAGTGTGGAAAACATAGATTTTTTTGCCCGTGATTCGGCCAAATGGCCGGACACCGTTTAATGATTTTGCCATGGGGCATCTGCAATTTTGAACAAATATCTTTTAACCATTAATGATTTAATTTCTACTATGCTACGCCATATTTTTTAAAAATGTTTCACTCTTTTCATAGCAATGTTTTGAAATATTTTTTTTGAATTTTTGCTCTCGCACTGCCAGGGGCCCTGACTCAGGGCTAATATGTTTTGAACTTTTCTCTAACTTTTTTCACTCGACGTTTGGATCAAAGTTTAATTACTTCTTGCAAATTGCGGTTTGACAAATCGATTCAGATGAAAACTATACTATGCTATAGTTTTGAGAATAAGATTACATATAGATTAGAACAATGTTATAGTCAACTTATTGTTCCAGTAGTTTTTCTTTAAAAAAATATTTGCAATGATTTTCATAGAAACGATTTTTGATATAGAAAAAGTTAATTACATAATAAATCCTCAAGCTGTTTAGTAGAATACCTATAAGTAGATAAAAAACCGAATTTAGTACTATACCATTTAATTGCACTAGAGTTTGTATCCTTTGACAGATACGCGTATTACGATTTCAACTGTAAGGCCGTCTTCAGTGTCGTGTACTAGACTCGACTTGAAGAAAACCATCGTATGCACACATTATATATTAAAAATAGGTATAAACGTAATTTATGAGCTTTTAGGTACATTTCTCTTTTGTTGAAACTTTAAATGCTGAAAGGTACATCACAGGAACGATTAGTAGGTACCAAGTTGAATAGCCATGTATTGCCGTTGCCGTTGTCTCTGTTGAGTAGCGTCGTAGGTACCTGTTTGCAAATTTCCAGACTCTCCGCCACATCCAGTTGCCTAGGAGAAGATTTTTTTTTTATATATCAGCCGTCGTAATTGTATGTCCTTCTGAAAAGATATGTTCTGCCACCTCAGATTTGAAATCGTATGTCATCCCCTTGTCTATCGTCTTCTGAACTTTTCCTACTTCCGCTAAGTATTCCTTGAATCTAACCTCGAGAGACCGCTTTGTTTGGCCAATCTAGACCTTGCTGCAGTGGCAACAGCTGATTTTGTAAACATCAGCCTTGTTTAGTGTGTTTACCGGATCCTTGGTAGAGCCTAACGAAGTCCTAAGTTGGTTGTCTCTGCTGGAAAATACCAAATCGATTCCGAAATTCCTTAGCTTTGGGCGGAGCTGTTTGCTATAGGATGGAGACTCTCTTCATGGGTTCGGTGATAGGGGTTAGTGTCGTCAAAGCACTCCGAATTTGCTGTCTATCCTTTTTGTCGATGATGGCTTTTATCGTCCTTTCCTTGCATCCGTTGATCCTTGCCGTCTCGTAGATATATTCCAGTTCCTTGGTCTTTCCGTCTTCGCTGAGGGGTAGAGTCTGCATCCTGTGGATCATGTGGTGAAACGCTGCCATCTTATGCTGGAACGAATGATTCGATGTGTAGGGGATAACTCGCTGGGTGTTTGTGGGCTTCCTGTAGATTTCGAAGTTGTAAGTTGAACTTTCTTCCCTGGTGACAAGTAGATCCAAAAATGGTAGTTTTCCATCCTTCTCCTCCTCGTTGGTGGACTTGATATCCTTGTGTACGCTGTTGATTGTATCCAAAATTTTAGCCAGATCGTTCCGCTTGATAACGCTGAAAATGTCGTCGACATATCTCCACCATTTATCCGGTAAAACTCCTTGTTTCTTTAAATTTTCCTCAAAATTCGCACAAAAACGGGGAGAGAGGGTTTCCCATGGGGGCTCCATTCGTCTGTTTGTAGAAATTTCCTCGAAATTGAAAGTAGTTTTCATCCATGCACAATCTTGCCAACCTCATGTATGTCCTGACCTTTCCTTTCCATGATGCATCCGTCCTTTGGGGTAATAACCAGTCCTCGAGAAGATTTAGTAAATCCTTTACTGGAACGCTGGGAAAAATAGCCGCTACGTCGAAAGAAACCATCATCTCGTCATCCTCGATGTGTCCTGACTCTAATAGTTTCTGGGAGAATTCCTGGGTGTTTTTAACTGACCTAGCGGGGAATGGATTCGGCATACTCTGGAATTCCTTGACTAACCATTTCGCCAGTTTATGAGTGGGGGATTCGTCGGCCGAGATGATTTCTCGCATTTCCTTTCCTGGTTTGTGAATCTTCGGTAGTCCTTTAATCCGTGGAAGAATGGAGTTTGACTCTTTCAAACGAGCCTCGCCAATAATCGCCTTGCAGTCCTTCAGGGTTTTGTCCGTGAGCTTGATGAGTCCGGGTAGTAGGGGCCTTCGCTGACCTTTTTCGCCATTTGTTCGTCGTAATCTGTGTTGTCCATGATGACGACTGCGTTGCCTTTATCCGCCTTGATGTAGAATACTGGTTTATCATTAAGTTCTTTAACGATCCTCGTCTCGTCCTTGTCTGCCCTGCTTCGTTGTCCTGTTGTAATGGCCTTTGGTACGATGTTTCTCGTTGTGTTCTGGTCCTTTATTGGTACGATTTGGATGATTGCTGTTTCCATGTTTACGATAATTTTCTACGTTGCAAAGAATGGATTAAAAACCGGGAAAATTATGTAATATATACCGGGAAAACCGGGAAAAAAGCGGGAATTTTAAAATCAAAATTTGGTGGCCACCCTGCATATTTGATAATTTATGAGTAACTTGAACAATTTATTGGAGACATTCCTAAAGCCATTCCTTACGAATTCCAAGGATGGATTTCTTGAAGAAACCGTCGTGAAATTGCTGGAGGAATCCCTGGAAAATTAATCTGGAGAATTTCCAGGAAGCTACTAGCCACTAGCCCGCTAATTCGCCTTATTGGGCTTATACAGCTGTTATGCGGCTAATATAGGGCATGTCAGCTCTATAAAAGCTCCATATTAGCACGGAGGGCGAATTAAGGATTTCCGATGGAATCCTTGGAGCAATTAAATTCCCTTCCCTAGGACGTGGAATCTTAACGTGATGTTTCATTATATGAATTCATGGAGCAATCCTTCGAGAAATTCGTAAAAAAAAATCCCCTTAGCAAATTTCTGCGGAATTCCCTTTGAAAAATTTCGGGAGAATCCTTTCAAAAGTTCCTAGAGACATTCCTTGGAGAAATACCTGCAAGAATTTTTAGAGATTTCGTTTCACATAACTTCACTTTCAAAATCTTTGGAAAAATTGTTGTAAGGAAATTGTGTTATTCAAAGGGTATATTCCTTGAAGAATCCTTGTATAAATCCCTGGACATATTCCTCAGGAATCTCAGGATGGATTGACCGCGAAGGCGGAATGATTCCATGTAAAAGTACAGCTGACCTGCTAATTTTGGAGTAAATCAAGGGCAGCCAGTCAAGGCCATGCTTTGCTTCTTCTTCCTTTTCTTATTGGCATTACATCCCAACTGAAATAGAGCACGCTTCTCAGTTCAGTGTTCTACATTTAACAACTGAGAGGTTTCTTTGCCAAATTTGCCATTTATGCATTCGTCAGTGTTTGGATTTTGATCCGAATAAGCCGATCGAACCATATTCCCTCCCCTTGGTTATGCGACCTTGCCGCGATGGGAGGGCATAACCCATTAGCCCATATGATGGATTTCAAAGGCGTAACCTGTAGTGGTGGTATCACATTTTGGCATTTTTTGCTTAAATCCGCGTCATAATTCATATGGCATAGACGCAATAATATCTCGGATGAGATCCAACGGACATTCTGCGTCATTGATAGAATTGATGCCCATTTCAAATAATTAATCTATTCGAAGTGGACATTAATACTATTGGTGACGATCAGTTTGCCTTTTGCTAACCAGAATGATCCGTAGCCACTCTTACTATTAGCTAGCTAGACACATCGTTATCATATACGACGTAGGGAATACTTAGGAACTCTTAGGAAAATGACTAGTAGATTCACTGAGTAGAAACAAGCGGCGACAATCTTATTTTATTATGGTTTTTACTTTGCCATAAAAAGAAATACCTCTTTTGTAACAATGGTATAAACAATCTAATTCCAGCTTCATTTTCGCAAAATTTACAAGTAGAAAGTAGGCGTTGTGAAGCATTGCATTTGCCACCGAAAAGTGAATCTTGTAGGAGACTGTAATAGAAGCCTAAGATAACTTCAATATTCACTATAAAAATGACTATGGAAAGTAAGACGCTGAGATCGATCATTAGGGTACATTTGCTAGTTTCGAAAAAATGTTGAACAGACAAGGAAGGTGACTTTTTTCTTTAAGGATATGTGCGTAATGACCAATAAATACTTTTAACAACAAAAAATGAAATTAACTAGAACTACTACTAAACAGCCTAATTTTTGTTAAGACTTGACGACAATTGACATTTAAGACTCTAATCTTACGAAAAAGACAGGAGTAATCAGAATAGCACTTGAATGACAAATTATTCAAAACCATTTCGACTAGACAGTTTTAGTAATGACACTACTACACAACTATTTCGAACAAATTCTGATGGAGCTGCTGATTTTCACAATGCTTCCTTTTCTCAGAAGCAAGGGAATATGGGTATTTTTCAAAAACTATCACATAATAATACTAATAAAAAAGCAGTGTTCATGTGGGCGCCATAGCCTAGTCCGTCTGAGTATTGGTCCTGGTAGAGGGGAAACTTGGCAAACCGAGGGTTCAGCCTTGACAAGTGAAGCTGTCAGGCAGCTCCAACTGACTACCATATAAAAAACTCTTATGGTCTTACAAACCTTCTACTTCTACCAGTTTACTCGAACTGGCTCAACGATTCTATTAGTCTATTGTTCCTTTCTGACTAATCCTAATGATCTTTTTGGTTTATCAACTCGTTCAGCCTAATGACACTTTCGGCAAAATGACCCCTTAGGCCCTAACAATTTCACAAATTCACAAATTTCATAACACTGAAGCGGGTGGGTGTGCTACAAATGTTACAGGTCATATAAAATTCTTGGAATATACGAAAAGCGTTATGAGGGGGTGGGTGGGTGTCGAAAATGGTCGTTTTTGGTGTTATGAAATTTGTGAATGAACCCTTACGAGCTATTCAACCTAAGAAAATAGAACCAATTTTCATTTGTTTTTTATTCCAGCTGGACATCACCCTGCGAAACTACAACACCCTCGAGCAGAAGAAGGTCATCTACAACACGGTCGTCACGAACGTGGCCGTCAACGCCTTCTGGCTGGCCACGGTCGAAAACTGGAACGACAACTGCTACTCGGCGGAAACCCGGCTCAAGTTCTGGCGATACGACGAATCCCGGCAGAACTACTCGCTCAACACCAACGTCGAGAATGTGCACGTTAATGGGGCCACCGGATTGGAGTTCTCCAGCACTTCCAAGGAGCGGGATGTCCTTTGTGCCTCGGCGGGTAACGACCGGTGTATCAAAGTGTGGTCATTGGAGGAGATCGAGGTCACCGGCGGTGGAGAGAAACTGGTGTGGATCTGCGTGGGTCGGGTCGACTACAAGAACCTCCCGGTCAAATCGCTTTCATTCTCACAGGACGGATCATTGTTGGCTGGAGGATTTGGGAATGTTTTGTGTGCTTGGAATGCGGAAACCCTTCGCCTCAAATGTGTCCTTTCTGCTCCGGCAGGGTATGATGGAAGTGCCAATCGGATAGTTCTGTCGGTACCATCCAAAAAGAAGCCCGTTGACAAGAGTCAGTACCTGGACAAGAAGGCAAAGGTCGTTCAACAGCTGTTGGAAGTTCTGGAATCGAAAAACGCCTCAAGTCTGTTCAAAAACGTAACACCAGCTAAGAAGAAGCGGTTCCTTGAAAACCATACGAAACCCGTCTCGGATTTGTCCAACGACGAAAAAAAGATAGTCTTCAAACGGGTTCAACTGCAAAACGAGCTCACCTTGCTCCAGAAAGCCGAATTGTTCCACCGACTTCGTATCCAGTGTCGAACCACCGGTCAAATGAAGTATAAAATCGCTGAAAAACTCGCCAAAGCCAGGGACATTTCCACACAATCCGAGCGCCATCTCCAGAAGATCCTGGATGATCTCTGCCAAAATGTCAAATTCCGTTGCAAACGAAAACTGCGGCAGTATCAACGTCGCAACGAATCCGCCCCCAATCTATCGCAGTTCACCAGCATCTTCGACGCGGACCTCCGGGGTGACTCCTGCAAACTTCCGAAGACCGTTCCGCAGAAGAGTCATCCGCTCAAAACGACCACGCAAATTCGGCACATACATTTCTGCCATGGCGAACACTCGCATCTGGTGGTGATGTGTACCGAGAATCGATTGCTCGTGTGGAACCTGCTGACCCTGCGCATCCAGGTGACGGTCAATCTGAGCGTCGAGCGGATCGCGATCGATTCCTTCACCAATCTGATCGCTGCCTTCACCGCCGATAATGAACGTAAGTACAGTAAGACTTTTTAACCCTTATCTGTGTTCTGTGGTCAATATGACCCTAGAGCGCTTTTAAATAGCTAACTCAGTTCGGGTTGAGCACCCAGTGTAATCGGTCGCATTGCTATTAGATCTGAAGTGATTGATTTATTATTCTCAACGTTATTATCCGGGAGCACCAGCGCTACGCCTCCCTGCTGGATAGTTTTGTGGAATCAGTGGGCTGAGTGTAGTAGTTAAATCGCGAAATTATACCGCGAGATTTTTAGCTATCTCTACCAGGCGCACAAACGAGTGAAGTAGCATATCTCCAATAACCGTGTGCGGAATTGTGGGGAATTGTGGAGAAAAACCGCAACCTAGGTTGCTAACAGGTAGTGATAGGTGGAGTGGGTGAAGAGAGAAGCGACATCAACATGCTATTAGGCTACGAACCATATTGATCAGGTGATCACAATCATATAAGGTAGGGTCAGATTTCCTTTTCCCTCTTTCCTTACGCCGCGTCGGGGTAGGTAGTGGGTGACCACTACCCTTATCTGCGGCTATTGATCTGTCCGGTCTAAAGTAGGAATAGTGCATGGCCTACGCTTGCGGAGGTGACCCCGGGGGGTCAAATGGAAGAACGTTACCCGTATATCTGGATGGACGCAACGAATTCGGAGCTGTAACTACTCTGCTGATGACGGGTAAGGATGGTAGAAACCTTCCCATCGAGCCGTTTATCATCGGAAAGAGTCTAGAACTATGCGCCGGTCCGATCGAACTCGCAAAAAGCTAAAGCAAAAGTACACGTTATGTGATACAAACGAGGAAGCCGACATAAGTTAAGAAGCTACTGAAAATGACCCAACTGATTGATGGCACGGAAGTGTCGGTCGTTCATCATACCTGACTTAAGGTGAAACAGTTTTGAATCAATTTCTAAGATTGCACTAAAACTTCAAAGGCACAAATCTCGCGAAGAAAGCATCCCACAACAGTGCAATTTTTATTTTGGCTTTGTGCACTAGCAGAAAGCTTAAAATAAGATCAGGATCGTTTGCCAACTATTTCTCCAGTTTTATGCTTTTGAAAACGTGAGTAGGTGGAGAAGTCGGCCATTGTGCCGGCCATCTTTGGGTTCCGAGTTGTTTCACCTTAACGTAAGTCGCTGTGTTATATCTGCATACGATCTGTTAGAGAAAGATGAAGCCGAAATTGTTCGAGAAATGAGCTCACAAGGAGTTATCGCGGTTCGAAGGATCCTGAAAGCCAACTAAGAAAAATCGACAGCCATTATTCTGACGTTCAATCGAAGTGTGTACCCTGCTAATGTCAAAATTGGAGTGCTTAATTTCAAAACTCGCCCGTACTACCCAAACTCCCTCCTTTGTTTTGGCTGCTACAAATATGAACATCCCCGGCTGGGCTGTGTCAACCCCAAACGTTGCTACAATTGCTCCCAGGACCACGAGGAAAAATATGTTTGTGACCACGCACCTTTCTGCAGAAATTGTGAAAGAGACCATCGGCCTTCTAGTCGACAATGTCCCATTTACAAGAACGAAATGGACATCATCAGAACCAGGATCGACCACAACATCTCGTCAGCAGAAGCCAGGAAACGTGTCGCTGCTGGAAACGGTAGCTATGCGCAAGTCGCGACCCAACCACGATTGGATCAAGCTAGGATGAATGCGCTAACAGCAAAACTCGCAGAAAAGGATAAGAAGATCGAGCAACTTGAAGCGAACCTCGAGCGCACTTCACACGAAACGCTTGCAAAATTGAACGCTTGTATGGAGAAAATGGAACAAGAAGAGAATCAGGTCAAGGAACTGCTGGAAGCCCTTCGCCACCGAGATGAAAAATTGGCCAAAATCGAAGCCGACAACGAAAACATGAAGAACTACATCGAAAACATTCTAACCAGACCGAGGACGAGCTCACAGAGCAGTGAGCCGACTTCCAACAAAAAGGCAAAAACCAATCGCCCAACAGCACCGAGCACCAACAGGGTGTCGACTACCTGGAAAAACCTGGAAAGTCAGGGAATGTCAGGGAATTCCACTTGAGGTCAGGGAAAAAATATCAATACTACAACATCAAACGAGTTGATTGTCTGAAATGATATTGTTAGGCTAAGTCAGCAATACGATATATGGAATAAAGAGGGTAATGAATCAATCTTTCAAAATTGCAGTTAACCATTGAGGAAATGCTCTTATGCATAATAGAGTAAACTGTACTTTACTGCTTATATTTATCCTCAGAATTCAAGTTTTCTGAATTGAAAAGCATCAACAGTACTCTCCGAACAACTTCTTCTAAATTGGCGTGGATTGCATTAAAAATATTTTGTTGTTAAGTTTCTTAGATCAACTAATTGCCTAGTTTGGCGCATTTAGCACAAAATCTTGAAAAAAAATGCAGTTCACTACATCAAATTGTATCAATCCTTGCTCAAAATATCGAGTAGAACTTGTAAAACTAAGTATAGAGAAAAACCAATAAGGATTTTCGTATTTAAGTGATGATGAATAAAAGCCGTATCTCAAAATTTTAGGATCACAAATCTGATGAATCAAACAATAATTTATTTGGAAAAGAAATGGTTGCTGGCTGGTGGTGTTCAATCGATCGTTTTTTCAACTCTTAACACTGTTTGGTTTTCTAGTTTTGTGTTCTTGATGATGGTACAATTTTTCGGTTCAATGTTCTGCATGAGAAAATAAAAAAAATTGTCGAAAATACGTATGTTTCAGATATAAAGATATGGACAGGATATTTCTTGTTTTATTTTCTTCCAAGTTATTTCTGAAAATAGTTTGTTCAGATAGTACCGCCTTTCTTCAGGGTTTTTATCAGGAGCTTTCTTATAGATATGACCAGTTTTTTTTTTCTTACGATATACCCAGGAGATACTCTAGAAATTCTGAGGATGCCTCTCCAAATTTCTTGATTTATTTTATTTTTGAAAAGCAGAAATATTATTGAAAAGCAGAAATTTCAGGAATATTGTTTGAAATAATCTTCTCAACAAGCTGTTGAGACCTCAACCCATCAAATTTTCAACGCGAATGGTTGTCAGGTTCTCTAGATCTGTGAGCTTGAAAATTCGAAATTTGGCTTTGTTGATAATCACCTTAAATTGAAGATACAACGAAGCCACATCTCAAATTTTCGAGAGCATAAATCTCATGGACCAAGTAATCGTTCGCTCTGAGAATTGGATTGATTGATCATCATCAGCGTGTGACCAATCGATCATGTTTGGAGCATGAACAGCTGTTTGGTTCTCTAGATTTGTGCTTTTGAACATTTTAGGTGTGGCTTCGTTGCATCTTCATCTTAAAAATACTTAGATAAACTCCTTGAGGAGAAAACCTAGGCGTTATTCATATCGGAATCCTAAAATCATACCTAAAATAAATTACATGTAACTAATCATCGTGAAGCATATTAAAAATATTGTAAGAATAAAAATGAATACATTTTGGAAAAAACCTCTGTGATTCCGAAAAAATATCTTTAGACGTATTCTTGAAACAATCCTGAAAAATCCAAATTCTATTCTTAAAGAAATTCAAAACAATTTTTAGAAAACCCTGGAGATAAGGAGTTTTTAGGGGAAATCGTCATGGTAAAGTATTGAAGGAATATCTGTAAAATTATGTTTAAGAATTTCAAGAGGAATTTCTGAGAAATCTATGTGGAATTTCTTTAAGCCATTCTCCAAAAAAAGGTTTTTCGGCATTGGCTAGAATTTTACCTGGAAAAAGTAATACCTAGCCAAATTTCATGATAAATTTCTTGCACTTAAAAAGCATGGTGGATGATCGTAATAGTGTTGCTTCTTATATAAAGAAGTTGTAATAAGCTATAATCAGGAAAGGGTCCAGAATTGTCGTTTATGCCTGAAATTTGTGAAATTATATTTGAGGTAGTTCAGTAGCCGAGTACATCTTTGATCAATTGCTCAGTTTAATCATATCAACTTGAATAAACGCTAAAAAATGTTATCTGACAAATATATTTCAGTAAAGTAATAGCTTTTCTTCAGTTTATTCATAAGACCTAGTATGAATAAACTGAATATTAGTATGATGTGTATGTGAAACTTTACATCATGCAAATTTTCGGATATGTATCTTTCTTGGATTACTAATTTTGGTTCAAATTAATTAATTGAGTGGCCTGGAATTTTTCTGGAAAACGACTGGAAGGTCAGGGAAAGTCAGGGAATTTTATTTTTAATATTGAGTCGACACCCTGAATGAACACACTCAAACATGTCACCTCCCCCGAAAAAAACAGCCAAATGCAAACAGAAGCCCAGTTATGACTAGGTCAAACTCAAACAAAGGCAAATGCGGGACGGTAACTCCAATTGACATGGACTCCTCAAACGAATTGACTTTTCTCGACCAAACCGATTATGGACCGACCGAAAATTAACAATAATCAAGCTCTACGACCTTCCAATAAATCTACCGTCAGCACCAAGCAAAACGTAAATACAACCCACCCACATCACAGTACTGCAAACCTCGAGCCTTTCCGGTTTGAAGAGTGGCAAAGTGCAGTACCACTCTCACTTCCTTTGGAAGCGCTGCACACTGGGGAACTTGTCCGGGCCGCTCTACCCCAACCCGTTGACAACGAACCCAACTGCACGGCCGGTTTTCGTTCCCAACCTGTTGCATCAAATGCGATAATCATCGATAATACTTTACACTGCTTTACAGATCATCCTTTCATAAGTATTCCTAATTCATCAACCTCTCAAATCGTAGAATACGTTTCTCCTGTTTCTGACCCTTTTAACCTTGATTGTAAAACGTATCCCAAAACGCACTCAAAAGCCTATCCATCTACGCAAACTCAATGTTCCTCTGAAGCGTCTTTCGGAAGTAAAAATCGACCACAACTGCGACAACAAGGCTTTCATCATGGGAGCCAAATACCCACATCATCGCGCAGACTGACAACAGACAACCCTAATCTTCACGGTGAAGGGTCCGTAAACCCTAGGCAAATCCTTGCACCGGCCCTGACCCCAGATGTTCCCAGCTTCTGGACTGAGCCTGCGGCGGCAGCCGGTGCAGGGAACTTGTCTGTGGCACAGGCAAGTATCCATCAATTTCCATCCCAAAGATCAAATGATTCCCTCGAAATACCTACAGCAAACAACCTCCATGCGTCAACATCCAGCACTCCATCAACAATCCTATCTGGTATCCAAGGCCAAGTCTTCGCTCTGCAGTGGAATGTCCGAAGCGTGTGGCGGAACTATGCTGAGTTTCGTAAAATAGTGGACGACAACAACCCAATAGCAATCTGTCTTTAAGCGATGATGACTAACAAAACGAACGGTCTTCTTAACAACAACTACGACTGGGCTATCCATAATCGATCTGAGAGCATGGGTAATGGCATCTGTGGCCTCGAATTCCGTAAGGATGTGCCACACAAATTTATCAGTGTCACCTCCAGTCTACATGTATGTATTATTCAGGGGACGGACCTGGTGTTGTGGTTAGAACACACGCCTCTCACGCCGAGGACCTGGGATCGAATCCCATCCCCGAGATAGTCACTAAAAATTTCAGTGACGTCTTCCTTCGGAAGGGAAGTAAAGCCGTTGGTCCCGAGATGAACTAGCCCAGGGCTAAAAATCTAGTTAATAAAGATAAAAAAAAATGTATGTATTGCTAGAATAAGTCAACCTCACCATTATCTCAATCTACGTACCGCAAGCAATGAGTGGCGAAGAGTTAAGTAACCATCTAAGTCACCTCATAGATTTCCTTGAACCGCCGTACGTTTTCTGCAGTGATTTTAATTCCCCACTTAGAAGCTAGAAACATCCTTCACCCAAGACAATTCGCTTCTCGAAAAGGCAAAGGGACCTCAACCTACCTAACCCACCTTGACGAGATTATCACTGAAGCAGCCAATAGAAGGGAGCATTGTGAGATAGTAACCTTGGACATCAAGAAGGCTTATGATAGAGTATGGCACAAACATTTAATGGAGGCGGTTCTCGAATGCAATCTGGGAGGAAGAATGAACAAATTTTTAAATAACTTTCTGCAACAACGGACAGCAAGAGTTCGTTACGCTGGAGCCTTGTCAAAATCAACGCAACTTGAAAAAGGAGTTCCGCAAGGCTCCGTACTCTCAGTATCGCTTTTTCTTCTGATTATGAACACACTTTTTACTGAAGTTCCAAACAACATTCAGGTTTTCCTTATGCCGATGCTATAGTCATTGTCGCCACTGGTAAACGAGTTAGGTACTTACGACGTAGACTCCAGAAGGCGGTTTCAAACATAGAAAACTGGGCTATTGGAATCGGGTTCCAATTATCTCCATCGAAGTCATCGACCATGCATTGCTGTAAACTTAAAAGACACCGAAACTGGCACCTCGAAGGTGCCAATATTTTTCTAGAAGGAACTGAAATTGCCAAACCAAAGACAACCAGAATACTTGGCATCACCTTTGATCGTAAATGTAATTTCAACCAACACACGAAGCAACTCAAGGAAGATTGTAGGAGTCGACTAAACCTATTAAAGGCCATTTCAAGAAAAGCAGATCGCAAGACACTTTTGTACATTGGGACTGCCATTGTGACCTCTAAATTATTCTACGGACTAGAGGTGCTACGATTGGAAAACATCGAGCAATTAGCATCAACATACAATCAAATCATTAGGACGGCATCGAGCGCATTCCGAACCACTCCTATACTTTCATTGATGGTCGAATCAGGGTGTCTTCCATTTGAACACTTAGTATTGAGCACTTTAATCAAACAAGCAACTGCAATATTGGAGCTATCGCCGAAAGAATCGAACCACCTGTGGGCAAAAGCTAACGCCGCTTTTCAAAGTCTAACGGATACCGAATTACCCAAACTTTGCAAATTGGTGACAGCACATACCAGAGCGTGGAATCAAAAAGGCCCCACCATCGATTGGTGTGTGTGTGTGTGTGTGTGTGTGTGATACAATCCACCTCCCACTGGCCGGCAGTGTTTTTATGGAAGAAAATTGTATGCATGTATTTAATAATACCCTTCGATATCTTTATATCTGCAGACAATTTTAGCCCAGGAGATGAAAGGTGATAGCTCTACTGAAATTCCAACGACCCATTTCAAGAATGGCAGTAAATACACACACATTCTGAGGTCATTTTCATTTACAGTAAGCCCCGCATAAAAACATCCAGATATCAAATGGATATATGCAATGTTTTTACACTTCCCGAATCGAAAATTATATTTTCGACCCTGGCACGTATTTAGTTTGAATTGGTAATAAGTGAGTAAAGTAAACAATAATAAAAAAACGATTTTACCAGGATGTGAAGCAGATTTTCTCCGTCGCCGCACTGGGGTTTCCGTAAAATACTATACACTCTTTCACCGCACTCCACGCGTAACACGTTCGATCCTGACCGCATCACCCGCCCCCGCAGGAGCAAGCGTCGCAGTCAAAGGATCACACACTACTGCAAAACAGGGGCAAAAAATTCTCCGGCAACGAAAATACGCGCGAAACCGTCATGCAAAATCAATCGGACGACGCAAAACCGAACTGTCCTGCTTGGGCTTCACAAAGCACTACCCAGCAAGGCGCTCCAAAACAGGAAAAAAAATCTCCGGCAACGAAAATACGCGCGAATCCGTCAGCAAAATCAATCGGACGACGAAAAACCGAACTGTCCTGCTTGGGCTTCACGAAGCACTACCCAGCAAGGCGCTCCAAAACAGAAAAAAAAATTCTCCGGCAACGAAAATACGCGCGAATCCGTCAGGAAAATCAATCGGACGACGCAAAACCGAACTGTCCTGCTTGGGCTTCACGAAGCACTACCCAGCAAGACGCTCCAAAACAGGGGCAAAAAATTCTCCGGCAACGAAAATACGCGCGAAACCGTCATGCAAAATCAATCGGACGACGCAAAACCGAACTGTCCTGCTTGGGCTTCACAAAGCACTACCCAGCAAGGCGCTCCAAAACAGGAAAAAAAATCTCCGGCAACGAAAATACGCGCGAATCCGTCAGCAAAATCAATCGGACGACGAAAAACCGAACTGTCCTGCTTGGGCTTCACAAAGCACTACCCAGCAAGACATTCCAAAACAGGGGAAAAAATTCTCCGGCAACGAAAATACGCGCGAATCCGTCATGCAAAATCAATCGGACGACGCAAAACCGAACTGTCCTGCTTGGGCTTCACGAAGCACTACCCAGCAAGGCGCTCCAAAACAGAAAAAAAAATTCTCCGGCAACGAAAATACGCGCGAATCCGTCAGGAAAATCAATCGGACGACGCAAAACCGAACTGTCCTGCTTGGGCTTCACGAAGCACTCAAAGGCCCCACCATCGATTGGTCAATCAAAACAAAAATAAGAGCTGGACAAACCCCTCAGGTGGCCCGTGAAATATTTCGACAAATGATGGAAGAGAAATACCAAGGGATCGAGCATTGGTACACTGATGGCTCGCTAGCAGAAGGAAAAGTAGGATATGGAGTAATCGGACCTGATTTCAGGGTTGGAGCTGGACTACCTAATCAATGTTCAGTTTTTACCGCAGAAGCGAAAGCACTATCTGAAGCGGTTAAGTGCATTACAAATCAAGCAGTTACCTTCTCCGACTCTGCCAGCTGTCTCAAAGCTCTAGAATCGGGAAAGTCAAAAAATTTCTATATTCAGTGTATCGAAAGAGACTCCAAAGAGAAAGATATCCGATTTTGCTGGATAGCTGGCCATTCAGGAATACTAGGCAACGAAAATGCAGATACAGCAGCGCGACATGGAAGAGAGCAATTAACAACCACAACTCTTATCCCAAGACAAGATATCATCACATGGATGCAAAAGAAAATCTGGGGAGCTCATCAACAACTGTGGGATCAGGCACCAAGGAATACATTGAGAATCGTGAAGCAAAATGTAGATAGAGGCGATAAGAAAGAGCAAATTGTGTTAGGTAGATTAAGAACAGGGCATACAAAATTCATCAAAGAACACATTTTTGAAAATAGTTCTCCTGACAGATGCACAGTATGGAACCGTAAATTAACAGTCCATCACGTGTTGGCTGCTTGTTAACGATATAACGCTGAAAGACAGGAGTTTGGACTAAGTAACAAATTGGATGAACTATTGTGTAATGGTAGAAAAGCAGAAGATAGAATCATTAAATTCATAAAGAAAATAGGACTGTATGATAGGATATAACTATAAAATGTATTTTTGAATAGTCTTGGTAAATAAACTTATTTTAATAGAGACGAATGCCCCGTCAGGGCAAAGTCTCTTAAAAAGAAAAAAAAAAAATAGCTGACTTTTTTTTGTTAGTGAACGGAATTGTGATTAACAAAATGGTTGAGATAGGCAAAATTTTGCCTAATTCCAAATTCTAAGCTTTATAAAAAAAAATGGATGAAACTGGTAGCAAGCTGTTTTGCATCATGAGATACGTGAATTTTAAATATTTGTAGCTCATTAGCGCTTCCTTGTTCTAGAATTATGAACTAAGCAAAAATGCCAACTTTGCCGTAGATGTCAGTTTCTATGAAAATTTTGCGATGTTAGGACGAATTAGGATCAGTATGACCTTAAGACACAGACAACGTAACTATTTTTTTTAGCCCAAACAAAAGATGAAACGACTCCTCATAATTCGCCTTAAATCTTTCTAGTGTACATATTTTTGCCGAACATCCCGATGCCGTTGTACCACCGGAAGAACCTACCGCCTGTGTTTGGGGCGGCGTGGATTCCACGTCGCTTTCCCAAATCGCAATCCCTAAGCGTGGACTGGCAAGCCGTTTCGCAGTTGTACTTCCTGAACCACAATCAGGTGATTGTTCATTGTTGACTTTATCCAGCAAATAACTTTTTTAACGATTTGATATTGTCAAAAAATGCAGGAACTGCTCCATCTGGTGTCGGATAGTGACGAGGAATCGTTGGGCCCGGTGGTGTACATGAACGACGTGATCGGCAATGGGCTGCCGAATACGCCGTTTGCAGCGATGCTGGCCAAGCAGCACGCCGGAAGTGGAGTGCAAGCGGGTGCGGCCAACAATGCCGGGCGGATCGGCGTAGCGGGCAAGAACAGCATCAAGGAGGTAGGTGAAGTTTAATTTGGAAATTTTGGGATTTGGATGTTTGACATTACTAATGCATCGCAATTAGAACTGACACGTCCCGTTCTAGATCATGACGTCTGGTGTCTTTCGAATGAAAAAAAGCATTATAATCCATAATTGGATCAGTCTAATGTCGAATTCGTTTTGGAACCTAGGTTGGAACTGTGGAAGCCCGTTCTAAATCACAGTTTCAACCCAACTTACTTTACTTTTGATGACGCTATGTCCTTCAAGACATGACATGGCCACAATGCTACGCCAACAAACTCGGTCCATGGCTGCTAGCCTCCAGTTTTTCCATCGACCAACACTTCCAAGATCCTACTCCACTTGGTCAAACCACCTAGCTCGTTGCGCTCCTCTACGTATTGTACCGGTTGGATTCTACTCTACTATGGTACCCAGCTTTGTCGACTTTTCTGATACTGGGTTCATCGTAGAGTTTCGCAAGCTCGTGATTCATTCTTCTCCTCCTTACGCCGTTTCTCTGAGCCCACGTCTTTCAAGAACTCCTAGCGCTTGCAGATCCTCTTCGAGCATTGTCCACGTCTCATGCCCGTAGAGGACTACCGCTCTTATCAGTGTCTTGCACATGGTACACTTAGTACGGAGATGAAGTTTAACAGACTGCAAGGTCTTGTGGAGTCCGCAGTCCGACTTGTGGCAATGATGTCTTCGAATTTCTCTGCTGCAGTGGTATACGAGGCAGAAAAATTCGGGCACCATCTTCGTCGATCATCACGTGTCTGCTAATGCGAGATGTTTTGTGCTGGGTACTTCCAGCTAGCTTTCGTCTTCGACGTATTTACCTTCAATCCAACCCGTTCTGCTTCACATTTTAGCCTGGTATAGTGTTCAGCAACTACCTTGAACGTTCTTCCGACGATGTTTCAACCCAAACGTGGTTCAAGTCGACCGCAGTATGATTTGCTTGGCACTTGAATGTTTACGTGCTGATCATCGACCCACTTCCTAAAAACTAAAACGACATATAAGAGTATCACTTGGAATTATTGGATTTAGCGCCACTAGAGCAAAAAAAAAAAAAAACTCCTGAAGTAATTCTCTGGATTAACCCGTAGAATAAATTGTAGCAAAATGTCTATGTACTTCATGTAAACACAAATTGAGATAGTTCCTACAAGCAGTGACGGAAAGTGGCGAACATGCCTGTAGAGCCGTATCAAAAATAAATCAAAATGTTCGCGAGCATGACCGTGTTCGGAGCTGTTCAGAGTCAATTGCCTTTTTGAAATAAAAAAAAATTATTTTCCCTTCGAGATTTCTGGTTTTCAAGGGTTAGTAGCTGAAAACTTTACTGTCGATTTGATGGATATTTAACCCCTCTACCGGCAGCTTCATTTTTTGTCGCAAAATTCAAATTCAAATCGTTATAACTTTTTTGTTTTTCAATATTTTTGCATCATTTTTTCACAAGTTCTCAAACAACTCTTCTAGTTTAGGAACCCTTGTCGATATTGATTATTGGTGATCTGGTTTTAAAGTTATTCCGATGTTCCTTGGGGGACCGACATTTTCCATATAAAATGTCTTTGGCGGCCATTTTGTTTTTGATCAATTTATCAAAAAAATAAAATATGGGCTATATAATGCCAGGTAATAAGGAGCTTCCCCGAAAAAATCATACAAATCGGTTCAGTATTCTTGGAGATATCTGAAAATTACGTTATGATGTTTTTTTGAAGTTTTTAAGATCTTTATTTGGCCAGCGTGGTTCCAGAAACTTAAATGGTCATTACTTAAAGACGGCTGCACGAAATTGCTTCATTTTTTCACAACATACTCTCATTAATGTATTGTTTCGAAGAATGAAAATCCGAATACGATTAAAATTCTGTAGCCTGAGAAATTAATGGGGGGTTCTAGTTACGGGTCGGTCCCCCAAGGAATTTTGGAATATCTTCAAAATCAGATGACCAATGATCAATATCGACACAGATCCTAAAACTAGAAGAGTTTTTTGAGAGCTTGTGAAAAAATGGTGCAAAAATATTGAAAAACAAAAAAGTTATAACGATTTGAATTTGAATTTTGCGGGAAAAAATGAAGCTGCCGGTAGAGGGGTTAATTGATTTGTCTGTCAAAACCATAAAAAAATCACACCTTGTTTGGTTACTCGCGAGTAAATGTGCAATCTTTCGCAGGTGCGAACTTGCTCTCACCAAGCCTATTCGCGAGTCTGTCATGTTTGCAGTGTTTGGATTTTGATCCGAATATGCCGATCGAACCATATTCGGTGAGTGTAACAGTTCGTAGCACATCGCATCCGGAGAGCCCTATGAATTTAAACATTAACTCTCTCGTTTGGTGCGTGGCACGAGAGCGTTCAAGAGCAGCAACTCTCACAGACTGCAACAGTGATTCGGGTGATTTATGTTTTGCATGAAATTGGTAATAACTTCAATACTTTCTGGTAATTTAGCCTTTCACAACCTAATTATAATCTATTGGACCATTGAACACCCCTTTGATTGCAAACATAGCACAGAAAATAAAGAACTATAAGGGTACAGCCCTATGAGGTTGTACAAACTGGTGACGTAGGACCACGATGGTTAATGTAACTGAATTAGATGTCGTTCTTGTTGCTCGTTTTTACTTCATACTGTTTCCAGTGCTCGAAACTTTCGTAAATATTTATGCATATAACGATTTACAGTCAAGTGTACGTTTCATCATGTCCCAAATATACATTATCTTCATCCGATGAACGTAAATTCGTATTGTATAAATTGTTTAATTTCTACCTTCTTACCTTGTTCTGCGCTTGAGCCCACAATTAAAAATCGGGAAAATTATACCGGAAAAAAAACTGGAATTTCAAAATGGATATTTGGGGCCCACTCTGATTAAGTCATTAACGACACCGGCCACGTTCTTAGGCAGCATCCATTTATTACGTAACGCTAAAATTGGAAATTGGTTGTCACGTAAAGGAGTTTTTATTAGTAGGAAGGATGCAGAAGCTACATAATCTGGTTTCACCTAGCTGAGAGATGTGATACTTGTAAACTCAATTTAAAGACTACTACTTGAACTTTAACACTTCACTTTTTGCAAAAAATAAAATACTAAAATCACTAGTAAGGCGAGCAAATACCTTTAAACTCTAATATGTGTTGCTTATCTTGACAGATAGGCCTATTTCGTCTGTGAAGAAACGTCCTTCGAGCTTTAGTGTTAGTATTAGAATGAATATTTATTGAACCAATGTGACAATGTATAACAATCAATGATCCTACATCTCTCCCTTTTTCTAATAATTAACATTTTGTTTAATGAAATAGTAAGTGTGAATACAAGGATTATTGATTAAAGCCTTTCTACATTATATAACGCAAAATCTTGAAAATGCTTAGGGAGACGTTTTGATCTTTTTGATTCGGCTACTCTGGACTCTGGTTGATATTGACGTTTTCCTCTTTCTTCATTCGATGGCAATTGGCTTGAAATCACATCTGAAATTCAAATACATTTTATACCAATATTTGAATAGGAATATATCTATATAGATTTATAATAATCAAATAATTGTTAGATTATACCTCTATCTCCTTCTTTTGAACACATAAATGGGTTTTGATTACCAATCCTTTTTGTATGGTTAACATGTCGGTTAGATAAAACACCTGTTTCAAGGTTTTCCAAATGAAGGCGCGTCCCCTCTCTTGACTACTTTGTGTTTTTGAGGGTTGAAATTTGGAGATAGTTTATTCTTTCGAATGAAGTTCTTCACCACTACCAAGTCTCCAACATCGATAGTGGATTGTTTTGCATTCCGTTTTTCGTCAATATATTGTTTTCCTTTTTCCTTGATACGTGCATCGTTTTGTTTTGCTTGATTGAAGTTTACTTTACGTGTGGATCGTGGTAGCTTATCTCGCAAGTTCCAGCCGAACATGAGTTCAGCAGGAGAGAAATTGGTAACTGAGTGTGGTGTTGATCGATACGCATGTAAGAAGTCTTGTAGGTCGCATTTCCAATCGCGACCCATTGCATCGCTGATTTTGATAGATCTTAATAACGTTCTATTTTGTCTTTCTACTTGTCCATTTTGGAAAGCTGCATATGGAACAGAATGTTTTATGTCAATTCCGTTTGTTTTACAGAAAGTAGAAAACTCTTCAGACGCAAATGGTTGGCCATTATCACAAACTATTTCTTCAGGATATCCAAATCGTGCAAATATCTCTCTTAGTTTTGTGATTGTTAGTTTAGCTGTCATGGAGTTTTGGATAACTACTTCTAAATATCTAGAAAAATAATCAGTTACAACCAACAAATGGTGCCCTCCTGGAATTTCCATGAAATCCATTGCAATTTTCATCCATGGTCTTTCTGGTATTTCTGTTCGTGTGATTGGTTGTGTCTCCGGAATCGAAACTAAAACGCACCCTGAACAATTTCCTACAAAATGTTCAATCATGGAGTCCATTCCAGACCACCAAACTTTTGATCGCAGCCGTCGTTTCATTGATGATATGCCAAGATGAGGCTCGTGTGCTAAAACCAACGTTCGCTTTTGCAATACCCTAGGAATAACTATTTTGTTATCCTTCATCCCAACTTTCTGGTTTGTAGTAATGCAGTTTGAAAGTTTCTTATATCTCATTAATGTTTTAGGCCATCGTCGAGCTGCATATGGTAACCATTTGATAAGCTCTTGAAGTTCCTCATCAGCATAAGTTGCTTTTTCTATTTCTTGCAACGACAGAGCTATGGGACACGTATCTTGAGTGATATATCTGATTATCCTTTCCGTTTCTTCATCAAAACTAGGTCCGTTATCGGGTATAGTTTGGCATAATCGAGAAAGAGGGTCAGCTATATTTCCTTTTCCTGGTCTATACATAATTTTGTAGTCGTAAGACATCAGTCGTAGTTTCCATCTTTCTATTCGAGGTGATGGTTTAACCCGATCTCCAAAAATTACCACAAGTGGTTTATGGTCGGTTATTAAGTTGAATGATTTACCATACAAATAGTAGTAGAACTTTTCGCACCCCCACACTAAAGCTAATGCTTCCCGCTCAGTTTGTGCATACTTCTTCTCAGTAGCTGTAAGGGTCTTTGAAGCATAATGAATTATCTTAAACTGACCAGTGTCATTTTTCTGAACCAATACTGCACCAAGTCCAACCGGGCTTCCGTCAGCAATTACATATGTTTCAAAATCTGGATTATAAAATCCTAGGCTCTCGTCTTTCTTTAATATATTTTTGATTTGATCGAATGCTTGTTGATGAACAGAATCCCAATGGAACTTTGTTCCTTTGTGCGTAAGTTGATTTAGAGGATTTGTTATTGTTGCCATGTGTGGAATATATCGATTTACAAAGTTCACTAATCCAAGGAAACTTCGAACTTCTTCAGTCGATTTGGGTGCATCGAGCTTATCAATTGCCTCCAACTTGCTCTTAGAAACTGATATACCATTTGGGGTTATGTGGTAACCAATGAAATCAAGTTCTGTTACGCCGTATTCAGTTTTATCTGCATTGATCAAAATGTTGTATTGCTGTAGCCTTTGGTTCACAAGATTCGTTCTACACCGCAATTCCTCGATATTCTTGGCTGGTATTAAAATATCATCGATAAAAATTATCAGCCAAGGAAAATCGGCAAATATTGTTTCCATCACTTTTTGGAAAAGTTCAGGGGCCGCCGAGAGACCGAACATGAGTCTTTTGTAACGCATTAACCCAAGTGGAGAAATGAAGGTCGTTATATACCTACATTTCTTGTTCAATTCCACTTGGTGAAATGCTTGACGAATATCAAGCTTCGTAAAAATGGAATGGCCACCTGAAATTTTATGATTATAATTATAAATCATGAAAATATAATCAATATCATTATTGATCCCAACCTATTTTTTTAGTCATTTGTTCAAGCATCGGTAGGGGATGTACTTCGCGAATGACAGCTTTATTTGCCTCGCGTAAATCAACAATTATACGTACTTCTGTTTGACTTTTCCTTTTGACTATCATTGGAGAAACCCATTCTGAAGCTTCAAAGACTCGTTCAATTATGTCTTGCCTCTCTAATTCTTTGAGTTTCGCTATTGCTAACTCTTCTAAGGGAAATGGAATCCTTCGCAAGCTTTGTCGCACGGGTGGCACATTTTTATCAATTTTAACGTTTGCAACCACACCTTATGAAGTATCCAAACAATATTATTTTTTTTATTCGATCAAAGTATTATTACTTACCTCTGATTGATGGAAACGGATCAACTTCAATCGCATAAGTGAACTGCAGGATACCTAGCTTGATAGCGGCATCTCCCGAAAGCAACGAATATTTCCCTCCAGAAATCACGTAAAGCGTAGAATCAATTGATTTCCCGTTGAACGTAATTTCAGCGTCAAGTTCTCCCAAAACACTAAGCGGTGTATTTGATTCATAAGCGTTGAAAATCTTCTTGCTCCCTGTCCTTATTGCATATGCTTCGAAACCAGCTTGTTTTAATTTCTTCCAATCATTTTCAGCTAGCACATTTTCGTCTGCTCCAGTATCCACTATAAATTTCACAGGGTGGCCTCCGATGTTCACGATCACAAATCGTTTTCCAGATCCAAGGTGAAATAGGTTGAAAACAGTTCCTTCGTCATCAGCGCTAGTATCTTCGATTTCACGAATGAAGCGTTTTATCTTCGGTTGATTCGATCTATCTGCAAACTTGAATTCAGCATCTTGCTTTCTCTTCCGGTAACAGCAACGAGCGAAATGTCCTGTTTTGCCACAAATATTACACTTATGGGTTTTGGCTGGACAGGAAGGATCCCGAACATCATGTTTTCCATCACATCGGCTACATTTACGTCCCACATAGTCCGTCACCTTCAAAACTTCGCTGGCAGCAACAGATTTTTCATCCACAGCATTCAGGTCCAATTTTGGTGTTTGCTTTCCGTCCCAGTTATTCAGCTGTAACTCGACAGATTCGTGCGTTCGTGCTATGTCGAGGACTTCCTTTAGTTTTAAGTCTTTCTCCAGGCATCTTCGTTTAAGTTTTAAATCTTGTGTTGTACTTACAATCTGGTCAACGATCATGTTCTCTACTTGGTTTCCGAAATCACAATTGGTCGCTTGATGCTTCAGCCGTACGACGAAAGTGTCCAGCTTTTCTTGTGGCATTGGTGTCATTGTTCTAAACTTCTGGCGTTCGAAAGTTTTTGAAACTCGTGGCACGAAATACTCATCCAGCAAATTCACGGCTATACGATATCGGTTATCAATTGTTCCGCTTCTAACTTCAGCAACTTTTGAGGTGATTCGTCGTACATCGGGACCTCCGAACATCATAAGTGTCTTATACTTCTCCTCGTGATTGTCAATGTCCTTCCACGACAGGTAGGCATCGAACTGCTCCCTCCATTTCTCCCATCGGATGGACACCGGACCTTCTTCATTCTCGACGAATGGAGGTATGAGTTGGTTTACCTAGTTTGTACAAGACGTTATTTAATACACATATTGTTTTATGTTTCACTCTTTTACAATAATTTATTTTTTTATAACCTGAGGATCGCCAGCAGGTTTTTCAACTGTTACTTTAACCCGAGGATTGCCTCCAAGTTTGTTTTTTTTAGTAACTAACCCGAGGATCGCCTCCAGGTTTTCTTTACATCCGAGGATCGCCTACGGATTTGGTAAACACCCCGCTTTCGGGTTTTACCTTTATCTCAGGGATCGCCCTAGATTTTAAATTTTCACTGCATCCCAAGGATCGCCAAGGGTGCCAAAACTATTGCTTTATATAGGTGCACATCTCAGGCTACATTTTAAAATTTTCAATATTTGCACCGTAACCATGGAAATGTTATTTTTCCAAATAATACATACCGTTGACCAAGCCATTTTTTCAACCTCAACCTTCAAATACGATTAGTTTCTTCTCACATCTGCAGATAAATTTTCCTTTTTCCGAATTCAATTCCGTGTTCTCCGATTCCTCTGTATATTTTATCTTCCTTTTCAAAATTCCGTTTTTTGTCGTCGCCAATTGAAGAAACGTCCTTCGAGCTTTAGTGTTAGTATTAGAATGAATATTTATTGAACCAATGTGACAATGTATAACAATCAATGATTACTGCGATCCTACAGTCTGCAACTTACAGACTTCTTCAGTGTCGAGTGCTCGACTTGAATTTAATAAAAAAGTGTCCTTAAATTGAGTTTGCTAAATAGTCTTCTTATATTCTATTCGCATGTACACACCTCTACCTGTACCTCTACGAACCATTCAAAGAATTTGTTGCGTTTGATAAGTGATTCGATTCATGCGACATGAACCAAGATAGTCTTCTATATCCGTCTATGAATACAACGTCGACACTTTTTGTGTTGAACTATTCAATGTTTTTTTTTTGTGTAATTAGAAAAATGAAGTAAAGGTATGTGTCCTTCAATATGTATTATGTACAGGGCTGGTAGCGAGTCACTTTTTAGTGACTTGGTCACTTTTTTGAAGCCAGTCACTTTAAAGTCTCTTTTTAGAAGCCATTTCAACTAAAGTCACTTTTTTAACTATTTTGAGCAAAAATTTCGGAATAAAATTGAGTTTTTTTTTCAATTCAGACTATTTTTTAAGGTAGGTCATCACAAGTACAACATAATTTCAGTATCAAATTATTGCTTCATAGTTTTCTTGTGAAAAAGTTAATCTTCTCTTGAGTTCCATGTAGTTTGTATTAGTATCTAAGTTATTATTAGTATGGTGTAAGCTCGTTGTTGTAAAACTAAATGTTTAAATGTTTACTATCCTTTTTGATCTTGTGCAATTTAATTTAATCTTCCAGTCGTCGCATGGTTGACCATCGTCAGAACCACCACGCTGCTGTTGTGATCGTAAAGCGAGGTTTTTTCACCAGTGTTGTACAAAATACAACAGCGCGATGACTGAAGTGTTAGTAGGGATTTTTATATCTTGGAGTGGATAATTAGATGTTTATCTCCTATTTTCCAATACTACGTTTTAAAATATGCATTCCAATGATTTTCTTTCTATTCGAAATTCGTAACCAATCCATCCAATTATGAAGCACATTGGCTCCTAAAAATTTCACAATATCTATAATATAGCTGAAAATAAATAAATCGCAAAACAAAGAATAACTATGGAATGTTCTTTTTGAGAATAAAAATTTGTCATACTTCTAAGGACAGACTTTAATTGCAAACCAAACCTTTCAAAATGGCCTTGGTTAAAGTATACATCCATTTTTCTTATATATGAATATAATTTATCAATTGTTTCTAGGAATAAATTTTAAATGAGCCTCTTTCGAAACTCGTTAAAAAAACAGATATTCATGGATTAATACATAAGAATGGTAATACAGAAATGCTTCAGAGAATTTATCGTTTTCATTGAATCGCTCATGGCATCATGCATGCTTTCTTCAAAGAAATGTGGCACTCCTTGGCACTTTTGATGTACATGGCAGGAGGTTTTTCGAGGGTCACTGAATTTAATTTGATAAGTGATATGTGTTGAAGTGATTTTTATAGCATAGTTTAAGACAATTTGACCGACTATAATCCCCCAATGTCATGAAAAGAAGAAATGCCCAAGTAACCACTAGCCAGATAATTCGCCTTTTTGGGCTTATAGGGCTGTTATACGGCTAATGTGGAGTTTTCCAGCTCTATAATAGCCCTATATTAGCACGGAGGGTGAATTAAAGTGCTATCTGGTTACTTGGGTGTAATCGCCTTTCTCGATGCATTTTATTTGATCCCAGTACGCAGTTGAGAAGAAATGTCATTCTACATGAAACTCTCTATAAAAATTTCTTGACCCATTCAGCCAAGAAGTGTCATTACTTTTCTTGAATAAAACAGCATACTTAGCTTAAATCATGAAAGTGTTCAAGTATTTTTTATTGAAATATGAGAAGCTTAGTGCTATCAACTACTTTAACAGCATAACTCAGAAGAACAAGCTCATGGGATAAGACACTTATTAATATTAGTATTAATATCCGTTAATACGGATTAATATTTATTATTTTTATGATATCATCAAGATAGCTACGATTTTCCTAAAGACACCTGACAGAAGTACCTTGAATTCGAGTTAATGTAGTAGCCACGATCCCAAGCCGTTTGTTCATGGCTTGGGATCGTGGCTTTTATGTCTTGCGGATCTGACATACCACAGGAGACAAAATGCATCGGAATCGAGTTGCGGAATGGCCCGTAAATCGTAGGAAGATGTGAGGAATGGATAACAATGGAATGTGATAGGAACTTTAGTTGGGGTACAATCCTACAACAAAAAATAAACATTTGCTGATATGGTTCAAATAGAATTTTTCCTTCTATTATTTAAAACAAAATATCAAAACACAATGTAGTACAGAATATTTGAAATTTATTTACTTCATAAGGTCGAACTACAACAAATATCTGCTTTTCAAAATTGCACATCCAGCGGCAGTCATGTTGAACTATTTCCAGGCAATGGAGGAGTAAAAGTAGTTGACAAAACCAATCTTTTGGTCTTTCCCTGAACCAATTTCGCGTCCACCCTATGCACTACAGTTGAAAGATGCAGCCCGAACATCACTTCGAGTAACTGCACTAATCAGGACGACATTTTCCCCTCCTATTGGACATTCGATTCTGTTCTACTGTTTAAATTTCCCGAGCGATGCCGTTGCTGGTTGATGTGCATTGGTTCCAACTGCAAAAGACGAAAATTAGATTCTTTTGTTTTACTATACAACATCAAACTTACCAGAATTGTTATTTCCATGGCTTCTGCTAGATAGGAAAATAACCATAACCAGATTAACTTTAGACCGAACCTTATAAGAGAAATGAAATATCACCGAAAGTTCGCCGAAGTTCGGCGTCGGCATTCTACCGAAGTGCTACGCCGACAAAGGCAATCCTTATGCGTGGGCGAAGCACCAAATTAGAATGCCGACGCCGAACTTCGCCGAAGTTTTGACTGCCGAACTTCTAATTGTCACTCGAATTGTCAATATTTTTCATTATGCTAAATATCTATTCGGTCAAACGTTCCGCCCATTGAACTAACTCATAAAAAATTTCATTTTCACGCAGGCTTAAGTCAACCATTTGGTCTCCCTTTTATCATTTTTTTAATTGGAAGTATTGACTAATGGTAAAATATTCAATTCTCCTGGATCTAAGTGCACAAAATATTGACTTATTAGATAGCAGCGTTAGTTGTGAAACATTTAGACCACGCCTTTTTAAGGGAATCTTATGAAGTGTAATATCAATATTTATTCTGTGAATATTGTTATTGATTTTCTAAACTAAATCTTAAATTCTTATCGACTTGAAGTCATGGAAAAGTTTTAGAATCTACACAATTTACATTGAATTCAATTGTAGCTGTTTTCAAAATGACATTTTTTGGAATAAAAATCTGAAATTACAAAATTTTCATTTTACGAAATATGCTAAATTCTTATTAAAATTTACCTTACAAAACAAAATTCTTTGGTAAAACCGTTTCGATCCGTTTCGAAACATTTCACACGAAATGGTTCAATTTTTGCGGTTCAAATGTTCTCACTTTCGAAACTCGTTTTAATAAGCATTTACCATAGATAGGGAGCCGGATCCTATTCTTGGCACTTGGTCACTTCGGCAGAGGGGTTTTACAGATCTCATATTTGGCCACAATATGCGCCGTACTACCTATGAAAATTTGTAATGCCCAGCTAACTTGGCCGTCTCTCTAGTGATTTGACGATTTCAATTGATGATTGACTTTCCTATTGATGATTTGTTTGACCTGTACGTTTTGATTTTCAAGTCACTTTTTCGAGAATCGGAAGTCACTCTTTAGTCACTTATTTCTCAAATCTGGTCACTTAAATAACTTTTTTCGGTGGAACTTTTCACTACCAGCCCTGATTATGTAAATATGAATTATAGTACGGCGACACCTGCAGTGTCGAAACTATAATTGTTTTTGAATAAATTCACAAATGTCACATTCATACCATTTTTACGATAAAAATATGTGTACACATGTTTCACTTATTGGAAATAGAAGTATGAAACGAGTTCACCAATCGATAATCGATCGTTGACAGGGAAGCTCCAAATCACTTCAATTTCGTCACCAGAATGCCTACAATTGCCCGCCTTCGCAGAAGAAAGCGACAAGGTCAAAAAATCAACCACTATTCCAGAAAGGTATTAGATGTATTCACTACAAAAATATTCCAGAATATCATATACGATTTTCGACAGAATCCATGAAAAGTTTTCACAAATAATAAGCTAAATATTCTACGAGAAACCACTAGAGGAGGCTGACAATTGGTCCAGGATTTCCCTTAAAAATTCGTCTTGAAATTCCATCGAGAATTGTTTCAGCAATTAACCCGAGAGTTTTTCCAGGATTTTTCCAGAATTCCCTTCAGCAATTCCTCCAGAGATTCTTTTGAACATCCCTCCTAAAACTCCTCCACATATTCCGCCGAGAATTCCTCCATACATTCCGTTAGAAATTTTTTCACCGAAGAACTCCTCCTCCTTATAGGGTTTCCTCCGAGAATTCATTTAGAAATTTTGCCGAAAATTCTTCCAGGTTTTTCGAATTATCCCAGAGATTTTTCCGGATATTCCTCTAGGTGTTTTCTTGGGAATTCCTAAGATCCCGATGGAAATTCTTCCAGGTTTTTCCTCGGTTGTTCTTAAAGGAAACAATCTGGAAGTTCGCGTGTAAAATTGTTACGTATAGTGAAATTGCAAAAAGGCCAATCCAGGTGACAATTTACTATTACCACACGTTAATAATCGATTTTATACTGAAAACTGGCAAAAATGTGAAAAAAATAAATATGATGGGTTTAAATGCTTGTCCGATTTTATAATTTCAATCAGCCTGTGGCCTTTTTTTATAAGCCAACTTGAATTTTGTTATCATGCATTGGCCCAAGGCTAGGCCCTTTTGGTTTTCAACGAATGAGCAATAGGGTGCGGCTTATTTTTCAAAAGTTCTCAAAACCAAAAATTCGTGTGCTCTACTGAATTCAAATCGCATTAAAAGCGAAACCTCAAAATCTGAACCAAAAATATTAACATTTAGAGGTGGCGCAAGCGTCTTGAAGTTGAATTTTCAGGATATAAAAAATGACCTTCAGTGAAGTACACATAACTTTGTTATTTTTCAACCGATTTCAAAACTTTTAGCATCAATATTCAATACATAATTAAATTTGTAAAAACTTTGTTGAACACCAAATTTGTCTAAAATCAAAACAAGTTATAGTTAAAAGTAATTTATTTCAAATTTTTCCTCATTTTACTAAAAAATTCAACTTTGTTTGACCATAACTTCATGATTACTTAACCGATTTCAAATCTTTTTACATGCTTTTGAAGCTAATTTAATTGTTTTCAAATTTTTCATATATCACATTTCACTAAAAAAATGTCTTGACCAAGTTATTCAGCAAAAACTGCACAAAAACATGATATTTTAACGAAAAATGCCAGTTTTGTCAAATGTTTGGCAGTTAAATATTGTCTCTTAAGCTGAAACTGATTTTTCTCATTTGTTAAACCTTTGGGAAGGACTTTGCAACAATTTTTAAATAATTTTGAAACAAAATTATGTTTGAATATGGTAAAAAATATATGCACTATTCAACTCTTAATTAAGGCAAGATGCTTTACATATTTAAGTTTTATAGAAAAAATGCTATTTTCGGCAAAAAAAACTTAAATAATCCAAAGAAATTTGATTTTTTCATTGAAAAATCATGTTTTTGGGTAGTTTTAGTTGAATACATAAGTCAAAAATATATTTTAGAAAAAAATTTTGCATGTACAGTTTGAAAACAAATAAATTTGCTTCAAAAGTATGTAAAAAGATTTTGAATCGATTGAATTTTAATGAAGTTATGGTCAAACAAAAATGATTTTTTTAGAAAAATGAGGAAAAATTTGGATAAAAGTATTTTTTACTAAGACAAGTTTTGATTTTAGACAAATTTGATGTTCTACAAAATTTTTATAAATTTAATTTGAAAGAAAATGGTGGTAAAAGTTTTGAAATCGGTTGAAAAATAACAAAGTTATGTTTACTTAACTGCAGGTAGTTTTTTATAACTTGAAAATTCACCTTCAACATGCTTGCGCCACCTCTAAATGTTAATATTTTTGGCTCAGATTTTGAGGTTTCTCTTTTAATGCGATTTGAATTCAGTAGAGCACACGAATTTTTGGTTTTGAGAACTTTTGAAAAATAAGCCGCACCCTAATGAGCAAGAGAGAGTCAATGGCCTCTCACCATGCTAAGACCAATGTCAGTTTTCGAAATTTTCCGATTGATGAAGAGAGATTCGATCATTGCCCGTTTTGAGCAGTGGGCCTATGAATGATTTGGAAAAAAGCGTGCATTCGAATCCCACTGGTCATGAATCTTTTCGTGTTGGAAATTCTCTCGACTTCCTGGGTATAGAGTATTTTCGTATCTACCTCACGATATACACATGCAGAATGAACAATTGGCTAAGAAAGCTACCAGTTGATAACTGTGGAAGTGCGCATAAGATCATTAAGTTGAGAAGCATGCTCTGTCCCAGTTGGGACGTAATGCCGGAAATAAAAAGAAAAAGAAGAAGAAGAAGTGAGAGCCATTGATTTGATACTTTGTCGTATGTATCAGTGATAGAAACATAATCGTGATAATATACTCGTAAGTTTAATACTTTTGAAGCCTCGTATGATGCTCGAATGGACCATTTTGTGTAACCTTCGTTAGAATGTAATTAACTTCGCTAATGCTATCATGAGATAATTTGATCCTAGATGACATTCATAGTTCGTCGTTAGCTCAATATGCTCAGCGGAGCAACGAAACCGATGCCATTCTTATGCATGGTTGAGGATGGTCTGCAGCAAAAAAAAAAGACGATTTTAATTTTCTGTATGTGTATATATTTGCATACTTGTTTTTTCATTGGTAATCTCACTGATCAAGCAAATCAACAATTTTTATGGTTGAATACTAAAAAAACAACAAAGTATTATATTATAATCATTCTTACGATATTCAGATATGGTAGACTGCCTCACTTCTGCTTCTTTAGCCATTACTTTTGAGTGTAATGTGAATGCCACTGATTCGATAGTTTTCGTAAAACGTCTTCTTCATGCTTAGCTACATTAAATAATTACACATTTTAAACATACACACTTCTCGTTCCTATTGTATATTTCTCCACTCGCTCTGCCGTAACACCAATCGACGATGATAGAGATAATTGTGTGGTGGTAGCCTGAAGCGACCTAAATGCAGCAATATAATTCTAAATTATCACGACGATCAATCTTCCGTCGTGCGTTGAGCCTCTTCGCAATATCCGCATCCGGTTTCTCGAGGGAACCCCCATCCTCGCTTATACGGCATCTCCACCTCCACCCCCACCTTAGATCATGTCGTTCGGTCGCCTCAACATATGCAACCGGTAGTTGCGGCAGCGCCTCATCAGGTGGATATCGTGCTTGAAGTACCGCAAACAGTGCCACTGTGGAATCTCCCGCATCGATTGGGCCGCCTGTAATGGAGAAATAAAAGGGGAAATTATGCGTTAGTTATTCCTCGATTTGATAGATGTGGGGGAGGGATTATGGGAGCTGCCAATTGCAGAGATTTCTGTATTTTTACGAGACTTTGATGGGCATTTATCCTTGAGTGTCAGTAACAGATACACGTTCGATTGTCGCAAGGTGTGCAATGCGCATTGTAACGATAGGACAAAGCGAAACACGTCCCACAAAGTACCTAGATGACGTGACGTGATGTGGCTTCAAATGAGGAGAGTAAATCCGATACAGTGACGGGCCAAAGGTTAAGATCACACCACTATTTTTTAATTTTCGCTGAATTTCTGTGTTTATAGCATATTTATATGTTGGTTTTGCATTTATTATTTCGGTTCACTATTATAGTTTACGAATAGCGCATTTTCAACATTCAACCAAAAAAAACATATATTTCTCAAACACTTAATGTTTACATATTCCTGCCAATTAGTGATCAAACTTCAACATCCCCCTATCACCTCGAAGTTAGTTCTAATACCCTCCGTTATATGAACTATGGTGGCGCGTCGATCTTTGCAAGTTTCTCGTTGAACAGTCAATAGCAATTCAGCGAATATGGTAAAAAAGTAAGGTGGTCTTAAAGTTTTGTCTGCCACTGTACGTGTAAGATGGGAAGAAGTCAAGAAGCACGTTTTCGTTGTTTCGGATAATATGCAGATTTAGAATTTTTGCTGAGCTGGATTTTGGGATAACGCAGTATCGGTTGTACCTAATCAAAGGTACAAGTTTCAACAAACATTGAACACACAATTCTAGCTTCCTCATGATTCTTCTGATACATTCTTCATTTAAGAAAGAATGCTAACAGAGGGTAATACAACACCTGTAATGATTTTAATGAACGCTGCTCATATTACCTTTGATTGTTCTATCTATCTGCTTCCTGAAGGCAAATGACTCAATATCCACGTGGGTGGGGTAGAGCGGAAATGGAAATTGCCAAGGAAATCAACTCTTGCAGTAAATCTCTGGGGATGGCTCTCATTTCACCCTTAGATAACAAAATTAATCATTATGCGACGTTGGGAAAATAACGTCTTTGGCATTGTCTTTATGATTGGAAGATAATTAGGTCATAGCATGTTTTGCCATGAATCTATGTCGTGTTCCAAATTACCGTGTGCTGTAAATTAAAGATCGACGACTTCGTTTACCCCTTTAGTGATCATTGGAAAAGACATAGCCTAACCCGTGAATCACTACGTTGAAACTTTTTCAACAATCACCATAACGTTTTTAACAGATTTCAAAGCTAAACTTTGGACATAATTCTTAAAAGAACATCCGTTGATATTTCTTGTGGAATAGCTGAAAAGTTACTTATCAGATTCTCTGTAAGGTCCTTGATGAACTGCGAGAATTTCTTCAGAATCTTTGCGATTCCAAAGCAGATCTCTAGTGAAATCATTGGTGTAATCTTCGAAGGACTAAAAAAAGCGATGTTTTGGCGTTTCTTTTGCTGATTTCTTTTTGAATTTCCAATCATGCCAAAATAAATCAATGTAGAATTCCTTATAAGATCTTTTGAGGATCTTAATTTCCACAGTTTTCAATCCTGTTCGGTAGCTGTTTCCCAGATCTTGGCTGTTCACCGATGCAGAAATAGTACTGCGAAACATGTTTTTGTCTTAAGCACCAAAATACCGCCATTTACTTAATCAAAGGTTGCTGAATCCTTTGCCGTTTTCAAAAATATCATAGCACGTCTAGTTTTTTAGATGTTTGCGGTTTAAAATGAAAAATTTGACTATTTCAGCCAACTTGCATAAAACTGCTTCTTAGAAAATGCTTTTGGTTGAAGAGCTAAATAGTTTTTCCAAAAACTCCTAAGAATAGCTGTTCGTCAAAGTTTAACATTATTTTTCGCAAAACAAATATCCTAATTTTTATGGACAAATTGTATGTTTGTATCCTTTACTATTCCACTAAAGGTATAGCTTTAAAAAAATCAATTACATTCCACCATTCCCTGACATTAGGTAACTTTAGTGATTTACCCATTTATGGCAAAATTTGCTGATACACCATCCTTTCACTCCCAGCAAAAGAGAAAAGTAAAAAGCTGTTCAAAACTAGTTTGGATTACTAAAGAAACTATATTAGTATAAACGAAAGCTAAATCGTGAGATTAAACTACAGTCTTAAGTATAAATTTTACTGTTTATGGTAGTTTTACTAAAAAGTCTCATATTTTTAAAATTATGTATGCATATTTATCGATCTACAGCAAATTGTAAACAGTTTTCTCCGAATTTTTCAATTGGTAATCTCAGAATAACATATTATGAAAATGATATGTGGAAAATAAAATCGATTTTATTACAGCAGTGTTGCCAATTTTGATGATTGTCAATCTTCTTTGATAGGTCTTCTAAAAATAAATCAATTGTGTTTCTATTGTGCTTTAAATGTGACGTGGGGACTTAATAAGTAACTCTATGAAGGCGTAAGTTATGTTTCATAATAGAACTATATTAGCACTTCTGTCAGGACGTATTTTTAATCAAAAAAATCTACTCATATCAATTCCCTTCAAATTCAAAATATTTTTCTTTAAAAATATACGGGAAAAATGATTTTATTATATCTGTCAAATTGTTGCTCCAAAAATAACTTGATTTTTTCTATCAGGCTTCTGATTGATGATGCTTTCAAAGAACAAGCCTTTTTTGAAAAAAAAAATATATATATATATATATATTATCGAATTTTTCAGCCAATTTCTAATAATCATTGATTTTAATAACCTCCAAAAATCGATCGTTCTAATTGTTGTTCCATATGCGTGTGAAATTTTATTATTTTGGAGAATTTTTATTATCACAACATTGTACAATACTAGTCGATTGATGTGCAAAAAACCGATTGAAATTTCATTGATAAATTAAAAAGATACAGCATGCACAAGGTGTCCACTTTATAAAACGAACAGTTCTTATAGATATATAGAAGGTCTGGTATGTTACACAATGCTTAGTTCAGAATTTCTCCACTTAGAAACGATAGTACAGAAAAGTCAGTGCATGTATGGTGTTTGTTTTTAGCATAGATACTTATCTGGATAAGTTGGTGAGCGGAATTATGATGGAGTGAGAAAGAAATTATCCTCAGAGTGGAATGATTCTCGGTTATGCTCCATCGTAACTCCAGGGAATATAAAGTGTGAGCGAAATATGATGTTCACATGACGAAGCGAAAAACCATTCTCCATTCGTGCAAAAAATCGTAGATTTCACATCATTGATACGAAAATTCAGATCCTGTTCATGCCAAAGGATTTTACGTCGATTTTCATCCCCCAAGACGCTCCTTGAGCTGTTCAGTTAGGATCTTTTCGGGTATGCAATTCTATCGATTTCCCAAGACATGATTTAATTTTAGGAATAATATTTGATCAGTAATATCTCAGGACTTCCTCTAGATATTTTTTCTCGAATTTCTCCCGAATTTAATCCAAGAATCCTAACTGCAGTACTTCCAAACATTTCTCTAAAAATCCAACGGAACTTACAAAAGTTTATTTAAGGTGAAGATAAACCGAAGCCAAACCTGAAATTTTCATGAGCACGAATTTGGAGAACCAGACATCCGTTTAAGCTGAAAACTTAATCGATTGATCACTTGCTGGAGGTGACCAATCGATTAAGTTTTCACCTCAAACGGATATACAGTTCTCCAAATTCGTGCTCTTGAAAATTTGAGTTTTGGCTTCGATTCATCTTCACCTTAAGGTTCCATAATAAAACACCGCAGCATTTTGCCAGAGAATCCTGCACTTTTTTTTTAATCATCCCAACAATTTTGACTAAAAACTTCTCTAAAAAATCCTTAAGGGTCTAAAAGTTCTTCTAGTAACCGTCATCCATCGAGGGTAACTTATACTTACCCAAGTTTCGTCAGAGTTTACTTCAAAATTTGCTTTAGAAATACCTTACGATTTTTTTTTCGAACATTTTCTCTAATTTCTGAAAAACATCATTCACATTTCCATGGTGAGGAAGTTCTAAAAGGAAGTTTTAGAGGATGTCCTAGAAACATCGATGGAAGAATCACCGGATAAAATCCTGGAGGGCTTAGGGCTTTCTTGAAAAATATCCGATCCTGAAGATCTCTGAAATAATTTATGTGGTTATATTTGGCAAAAAGTAGGTTGTGTTTATGAGACATATAAAATGAAATTCTTTTACGAATTCCTTAGGAAAATTCTCGAAGAGATTCCATGGGAAACAATCACTACATGAACTCCTGAAGGTGAGCTAGCATCGGGCTGTAAATCTTTCGAATAAAAAAATCTATTCATCTATCCTAGCCTGAGTAAATTTTCGGAGCAAATACTTGAAATATTTTCTGATGAAATCCCTTGAGAAAAAATTGTGGTAATATCCTACGACTTGTGAATTTTATTGTGAAATATTGTCACAAACATCTGAAAGCCAGTAATTTTATTTTCTCGCCCATTTAGCTGGCTTAAGTATTTAAACAGATCATTGATACCATTTGAGGTTCTTTCACTGGACACGGGCCAAAAATGAATAGTAAATGAAATGTTTTCGCACCAGTACAGATTACAGAATAAATTTTAAGGTTAAGTGTAGTGATACACTTAAAAGTTCCATTCAGTTTATAACGATGATCAGAGCTCTTATAAGCAATATAAAAAGGAGTCTTCTTATCAAGTACAGTTTCGTATTTTTATCAAATACAATTTAGTTGAAATAAACATACGCTTTGATATTGTTCCACCTTGAAATAACTTCAACATGCATTAAAAAAATCTGGAAGCTTGAATCCAATTATTTTGTCAATATCTTTTTATCTAACTGAAATTAGAGTATTTCTTGAACCTGGAATTATTTTGAAAAACCTGGAAATATTACCCTGGAATAGTACACGAACTTACATTATCGATCCATCGTTTTCCGCAGACAAAATTCTACCATTTCTTTCTGAACCTACTAGGTTTTTACTTTTAAAAGGTTTAATTTCCGATTTACCACTACTTTCACCGCTCTGTTATATGGAGAGATAAAGTGATTTAAGGTAACACGGAAAATCGTGTTATTTTCCTAATCTTTTGTCTCACTCTAACAATAAGATAAAATCTTTGCTGAAAAGTTTTAGTGAACCGATGAAGCCGATTGTGCACTACATATAATAATAACGATACATTTTACTTTTCTTTAAACTGATAGGGTGAATTCTCGCGAAACTTTTCAAAATGTACTATCTAATATTGGTTGGCTCTCTTTAATCAAGAACCGGGCCAGATAAAACACTAGCCAAGGACATTGTCTTTGAATGCATAGTAAAAAAGTTCCCAAGAGTTATATTGTTGCACTGTTATAATCGAAAGAGAACGTGAGAGGAAAGAATCTCTTATTGTAACACAGGTCCTTTGAAAAGTTACGCGAGAATTCACAGAGGCTTTCTGGATATACTGGATTTTTTATAATAATCCCCCTATGAATCCAAAAGTTTGTTCCTGATTGTTTTGGAAGGTCTTAAAAAACAACTTGAATCACATAATGACCAATGCAGTGAATGAAGGTTTCAACTCTAGAATTAATGGAATTGACACAAAATAGTTTGATAATAAATTCTCGAGTTGGAATACCTATAAATAAATGAAACCCAAATTTAGTACTATACCACTTAATTCCACTAGAGTTTGTATCCTTTAACAGATACGTGTACACCCGATTCTGTTTTTGCACGGGGGATGCGTACCGTGCAAAAAAAGTTTTCAGTTCAAAATTTCAAAAACCGTGCAAAAAAAGTAACACCAATTCTCGACGTTTCATGCAAAAATAAAGTTTTGGTGAAAAATTTTGTATGGAAACTTTTTTTGCACGGCCGTGTAAAAAAAATCCGTGCAAAAACAGAATCGGGTGTATTTTGACATCAACTGTTAGGCCGAGTTCCCGTCGAGTCTAGTACACGACACTGAAGACGGCCTTACAGTTGAGGTCGAAATACGCGTATCTGTCAAAGGATACAACTCTAGTGGAATCAAATGGTATGTCATAGATTAATCGAAAACGTCTATTGAATACGAAATCGGGTCATATATGAATATCTTAAAACCTGTACAAGTAATTTATTCTCGTGTAACATACATACAAACACACATTAGCACCCAGCGAAAAGTGGTTATGGCAATTTCATTAAACATTGATGAAGTGTTTTTCTCACCATGCATTTACATAGTGTACTTTAAATTTGGTCAAACATTGTCCGTTACATTAGAATTTGAAATATTGCTTGAACGGTAAATTTGCAGACATTTATTTTAAACTAGTGGTCCCAGCAAACTTTGTCTTGTCATCAAGTAAGCTTTTGTAAAAATGCTATAAAACGTGCCTGTTTTTTTTTTCGAGTTTCCCGTTCAATATCCTAAGCTTTATATATGCGTCGGAACGGTTAAGGAAGGCAACTATTGAAAATTTTTCAGAAACTGATAACCCGTTCTCAAATCACTTCGTGACATACAAACGCCATTCCATTGTTATTTATATAGAAGATAGATAGAAAGATTGAAGGGACGGGCCTGATTTAGTGGTTCGAACTCACGCCAAGGACCTGAGATCGAATCACATCCCTAAGATAGTCACTTATAACGTAAAATGGTTGTAGGAACGACTTCCTTCGGAACGGAAGTAAGGCCGTTGGTTTCGAGATGCACTAGCCCAGGACTAAAAATCTCGTTAATAGAGATAGAAAAAATAAGTGTATAATGCTCTGAACCTGTTGTAACGTGACTAGGCGGTGAAAACTACTCAAATAAATTGAGAATATACAAACTAAAAATAGGTTTATTTCGCGGGACACTTTAAAACTTGTTCTCTTCATTGCGAACATACTACAATTGGACAGACATTGATTGTTATGGTATTAGCACATACGACATCGATTCAGATGACAGTCGCCTGCCAACGGTGAGCCCTGTGGTAGCTTCTGGGTTAGAGTTGCCAGTGTCCCCAACAGAACCTATTTGCTATTTCCATTGAAAAATAGATGTATGATTTCAGATATTAAGTGAGCCTATATGGCGATGATTTTCTCAATTTAGAGAGTTAGACGATAAGTGAATAAATGAATACTACATTTAGCTCGGAAATTGCCACCATTAGCAAATTTTCACACTGTAATCTCGGCAAACAATTAGCTGACCTCACGACTCACAACCCAGCTTGCTGAGATCACATAGGAATAGTCGATATTGCAATTTCTTATCGTAACAGGCTGTTTTTCATCACGGTAATCCATTCAGAACGAAACTGTTTTGAGATGTGTAATAAATCATTATTCAACAATTTGCAGAAATAACAAAATAATGGTGAATACAGGGGTGGTATCGAGTCCCTTTTAATTGTCTTGGTCACTATTTTAGACCCGGTCACTAAAAAGTCACTATTTGCAACGAAAAGTCTCTCAGTAAAGGTCACTAAAGTCACTATTTTCGTTATCTGATGATAAAGATACTATGGGCTGGGTCAGCTTCCTAAACCCCAACAGCAAGAAAATTATAGATTTGTATTATTATTGTGATTCGAAAATCTTATAAGGGTAAATATATTAAGGATCTTGGTTCTCAAAAATCTGGAAAAAGAGACAAAAGAGAAAACTTTTTTGGAGAAAATTCTAAAAAACTATCTTTAGCTGAATTTTCTGGTCGAGATATATGAACAAATTTTATAAAATTATTTTATTTATATATAGGGTTTATAGAAATTTATTTATAACAAATATCTGACAGATTTGCCAAATGAATTGCTAGTGAACTTTCTACAGTATCTATCAACTATCTACAGAAATAACTTATTTCCCAAAAAACTTGTTCGGAAGGTATTTAAGGATAATGTCAGAAAATCGTTATTAATTTAGTTATAAATATGTCCAGTAGTTTTGCTACACACTAGATTTATATTATTCTACAAACAGACATAGTGTGATTCGAAAGTCTGTAAGTATAAATATACTAAGGATATTAGAGAGTCTTATAAGGAGCCTTGTTGACTATTCTTCCAGGATATGTAAAAATATGATCTTGGAAATCTGGGAAACATTTTTGGACAAAAAAATTGACAGAACCTAAAAATCGATTTTGGCCAGAAACCGAGATATTTGTACAATTTTTATCAAATTATTTTATTTATATAGATAGGTATTAAAGAAATTTATTTTTAAACAAAGATCTGACAGAGTTGCTAAATGAATTGCCAGTGAACTTGCTACATCAATCTAGAAAACTTTCTACAAAAATATTTTACGTTTAAAAAACTTGTTTGGATGGTAAGACAAAAACTCTCAGTAATTCAAACTAAAAATGATTTAACTTAAACTTCAGAAACTAGGAAAATTTGCAAGTAATAATTTCATGAATCACACTAAACATTTCAACAATTGAGCCAGGCATTTTTTTTATTAAGCCTCCATTCTGTCTCTTTTACGACTTTGATCTATACAGAAAAAAAGTTTCTATTACGAATGCTTAGTAAAAGTAAATTTTAATCAATAGTGATATGGCTTATTTCAACAATTTGACTTTTGAAACTTTCAGTTTAAGGTGAAGATGAATCGAAACCAAACTTAAAATTTTCAAGAGCATAAATCTGGAGAACCGAACACCCGTTCGAGCTGAAAAGTTAATCGAGTGGTCACCACCAGCTGGTGACCAATCGATCAAGTTTTCAGCTTAAACGGATGTTTGGTTCTCTAGATTTGTGCTCTTGAAAATTTGAGGTTTGGCTTCGATTCATCTTCACCTTAAATGTAGATTTTTCTAATACGCATCAAATCATTTTCTATATAGTAATACTCAAGAGTTATCTGATTCATTCTTTCTCAAGTTAGTTGAGAATATTGGGCATACTGAAACCACTTATTATAGAGAATGGATTATTTCAAAGAAATTCTACTGCAATTAATACTTAGATTTAAGGAGGGTCTGTAGCCTTGATGTTACGCTTTCGCTTCATAAGCGGAAGGTCATGGATTCGATTCCCAGCCCCTCCACAAAACCCGTCCAGCCACCAGAAGACGCCTCACGGAGGCCCGTGCTTTGGGGAGCACATCCATCCTCCATCAGTATCAGATGGTGACTGAGACTGAGACAAACTGACCCTTTTCGCAGCTAGCCTCACTAACAGTAGAGCTCTCTCCTACCTGCTCGGTGTGAGAGTAAAAAAGTAGGAGAGAGTGAAAGTAGATGTAAATATAGATAAGTTTAAAATAGATCCGTATCGGTAAAGAAGCTACAGATTAACTCATTCCGGCTCAGTAGTGGCCACGAGCACAGAGTGCCTTAAAAAAAAAATACTTAGTTTCCACATCTATTTTTTTCTCTGCCTTTAATTCCAATAGAATATTCTGAAATTTATCCCCCAAAATTTTGTGTATAATTATTACTTAGAAATATCGCATTTCAAATTCTACAAAATATGAAGGTAATTTTTTTTTGTTTTTGCCAATGTTTGTAGTTTTGAAGTCATTTTTTAGTCACTATATTGATGAATTACTTAAGTTAGTATTATTTTGCTGTCATGGATCCTTATATGATTTCTTCTGATATCCTTTTCTGGTATTCTACGAAATTGCAAAAAAAAGGTTGTATGCGTCGCAATAATTTACTTGTTTCGTAAACTATTATTTTGAAACAAGATGCTATAAATGCTGTAAAATGGGTTCGGCAACGAGTTGCACAAAATATTTTTTTTTCGATTTCGTGAAAGATCACTAGAATCGAGAGGCGTTCACCAATATTTTTCAATTTCTGAAAATTGTTGTGTTGATTTATTACGCAACTTAGAAGAGTCGTTCAGGAAACCGCAGGTAATAATCCAATGATAGCTGTAATTTAAAGTTAACACCGATTAGCTATTCCAAACATTCGTTTTGTTCTGAAATGCACAAATAGCGAAAAGATCTGCTATTTTCGTCCACCGATTCTAACGTTCCATTTGCATAACAATAAATTACGCTCACTGCAATCTAACATTCATATCATCGGATGAGGTCGAAGTGACTTGTACGGCAATTCAGTAAGAACTTATCGTTGCCACACGAAGAAAGTCGGTTATTATTAGAACGTCAAACTTACCACCTCGGGGTTACTGAAGATCAAACTGTCGACCATCTCCGGATTGGAGACTGGCCAACACCGGACCGTCCCGAGACAGAGGCAGCACAGGGCCAACAGAAGCGAAACCAGGAGTCCCACAATCTGCATGGCTAGCTCCGTCAGCTGCTGTTCCTTCACCAATCGACTTTTTCACTTTGCGCCACCAACCGACCACTGATGAATTACTTTGCTCCTTCGCCCGAGCTCGACCAACGCCGACTGAACCCGCTGAAGTCGCCGGCAGTTTTTTTCCGCGGCCTGGAAAGAAGAAATTGATTATTCCTCGAGTGTCCTTTAGTGCCGCGCCGCGAGGTTTAGCTGCCTTAACGCTGTGCGAGGGCTGCTAAAAAAGTGTTTTATGATGCAAAGTGCAACTATGTTGTGCACACTTTTAGAAGTGAAGTGGCTTTTCAAGTTTGCAGGAAGCAACGGTCGCACTTTGGGGCAGGAAACTCCTCTTTTTTCTTTTTTTTATTAATTGTTTTGGGTGAAGCAGAGATATTTTTTATGGAATTTGATTTTGTCTTAAAAACTTACAACTTATCTTGATCAGTTTCATCTTTCGACAAAAGCATCGAAAAAAAAATTGCCTTTTGCAAAGTTGTTCATCTTGTTTTTTTTATAACAAATGTTCAACCCATGCTCATACATATTTGTTAATGGCGCTATTTGACCGTTTTTTATTTGTCATTAGTTATCACGAGTGAAGAACTAGCCGGATGAGTTAAAATTCATACAAATAAAGTCAAAAAAAAAGTTATCACCTTATTTTCAAAGTAATTTATTATCAAATTGTTTGCTTTGAAATTCTATTATCAAAAGATAGAATTGATCTAGATACGTTATGAGTTATTTATATTAAATTCTAAACCATCAAAATAAAGTTCAAGACATCGAACCTCTGGGATGCATCCACAGAGCAGGTTTCCGTCCCATTGTGCGTCGTTGTCGCGTGTAGACAATGGGTGAATGGTGGAAACTCAGCACTAGAAAGTGCGGGTGCTTCTGTACTACATATGGCTTATGTTCTTGTCGGGAAGAATGAGAATTCGTGTCAACGATCGGTCACGTCTTTTTGTAATAAATTCTGTAACTCTTTGTTGGCGACGGCTTGCTGGGTGGCACATGGAATCGTAGACTGGAAGTTTACTGGACGGAGCATCCGTTTTTTGCGTGGTACAATTGAAGGGCCCAAACTAGTGTAAGTGGCATTTTGATCGGTTTTGAGTTAAGTATACAGGTGATTTTTACATTAAAAAAATGGAAGGTCTATAAAGTATCTATTTTACTCAAAATGGTCTCAAAAGCAATGAATTCTGTTGTTTAATTCTACAGGCTCCAAACCTTCAGAGATTATTACGCGACTATTTAACTGATTCTTCAAGAATTTCTACTTAGATTCTTCGAGGAATAGCTTAAAAAATTATTGTAGTTGTTTTCCAGAGGTTTTAGCAGCAATACTCCCAGGAACTCCCACAACGATCACTGCAGATTTATTTCTAGAGATTCCTCGACCAATTCTCCCAGAAATGTCTCCAGCGATTTTTTTAAAGGATGCATGTAGGGATTTCTTCAGAATTTGCTCCAAGGAATTCTTGAGCACTCCAATGTTACTACCTCTGGAATGGAGCCGTGTAAATTATCTTGTCATATTTTTTTTAGAACTAGCCGATTAGTGGATCCTCCTGATATTTTTCCACTAATCGACTGATTCTATCCTACGCCTTTCCATCCACGGTTACTCCCAGGATTTGCTGCAAAATTTCTACTAGAGGTTTTTTCGAGCAAATCTATTAAAATCTTCCCAAGAATCGCTCGATAGATCCCACATGTGATTGATTGTTGCAACAATTTTTCAAGGAAATCCTCCAATAATATTTTTTTATGATCTTTACCTTCCACATTATGCATTAAGGTTCAAAAATGACACATGACTTTGAGACGCTCTCAAAAAGAACCTATTTCAGAAGGAACTGACACATATCATACTCAGACGTTCATACGCATGTATTGTAGGACGGTTCCATTTTCATGGTTTTTCATTTCGATTTACAAGAGCATCAAGAGGATCAAAAATTAGATTTGACCAGTGTGATGGTCACACCTTACCACACATTTTCAGATCATAACATAGTTTCATCATACGAATTATAACTGTTGACAGCAATCACATTTTTTTATGCGATATGGATTTTTTCCATGTCGATATGGAACGAAACGATACGCGGAATATCTTGCGCTGATAATGACGAAACGAAACGAAATTTAAAAATGTTTCGTGTAACTTGATACGAAATCAAATATCTCACGGAATTTTTCGAAACGAAACGAAATTTTAATTTAGAAGTTCCTAATAAATTTTCTGGAAAAGCCTTGCATAAACTGTGAATTAATTCTTGGAGAGAGATCACTCTGGACGATCAAATCTGGATGAATGCAAACTTTCAGAGTAAACCTTGTAGAAAATACTGAAGGTATTTCTATTATCTTGTAGAGTAAATACTGGAAAAACGATCCTATTCCAAAATCTGTGAAGGAATTCAGGGTGTCGACTACCTGGAAAAACCTGGAAAGTCAGGGAATGTCAGGGAATTTATTTTTGACCTGGAAAGTCAGGGAAAATCAGGGAATTTCACTTGAGGTCAGGGAAAAAATATCAATACTACAACATCAAACGAGTTTATTGTCTGCAAAGTAATTGATTATGCTAAATCAATACACCTTCAGCATGGCTTTGATTGGCAGCCGTGGACTATAACCACTCGACTAAGGAACCAGGACCCAGAAAATTCTCCAGAAATTCTGAGGATGATTCTCAAAGTTCCTCGATTATTTTTAGTAATCCAGAAAATCATTGAAAAGCAGAAATTTCAGGAATATCATTAGAAATAATCTTGATAATCTATTGACCAGTGCTGGGCATGGTAATAGTAGTAGGCTTGAATTTCACGAAAATCACAAGGCTTTTCCCAGTACAGTAGTTCAAAAACGTGAATCTCATCAAGTAGCCTATGTTGGGTGCATGAATTTTCTAAAACGTTAGTATCATTGAAGGCTCTAAATGCGGGAAATGCAGCGGAAAATAGAACATTTTTCTACAGTAATTTTGGGTTGCCCTTAGCAATGGGTGTTTTGCAATTTTCAAGGCTTTTTGCCTACAGCAGCGATGGACGTGGGTTTCACTGGCTTCGCTGACTGTGATTGGCTTTGTTTGGCTACTGTAGAGTGAATTTCAGAATTTTTCCCAGCCCTGCAATTGACAATTTGTGATATTACTTAGAGATACTCGTAGATGAGTTCTTAGAATAGTTCCTCGGAGCATTGCTGAAGGTACGACAAGTACAAGAGAAACATTAGAAACCTTCTAATCAGCGCATTGTTCAAGCCCTGAATGCATTCCGTTAAGAATATTTAGATTTTTTTTTTTCGTGGAGAAAAGCTAGGGGTAATTCATATCGAAATCCTAAAATATTAACTGTAACTAATCGTCGTGAAGAATTATCAAAGATATTCTAAGGAAAAAAAAAAATAAAAACAATTTGGAAAAAATATGTTATCCTGAAAAATATTTTTATGAGCATTCCTGGAATAGATCTAGGAAATCAAAATATTTTTAGAAATATTTAAGGCTGGAAGACATTCTCTAACAATTTTTAGAGAATCTTGGAGATGAAGAGCTTCTGGAGGAAATCTTTCAAGAGTTCATTGAGAAGTATTGAAGGAATATCTGGAAAAAAATCTTAGAAATTTCAAGAAGAATTTCTGAGCAATCTATGTGTAATTCCTTGAATTTTCCAAGAAAGTTTTATGGCAATGGCTAGAATTTTGCCTGGAAGAAGCCAAATTTTTGGATAGCTTTCTTCCACTAAAAAAAGTATGGTGGATGATCGTAATAGTGTTGCCTCTTGTATAAAAAAGGAAGGAGGACCAAAATTTTCGTTCATGCCTATAATTTTAAATTAGCTCTGAGGTAGTTCACTAGCCGAGATCATCTTTGTTCATACAGATCTTCAAGTTTGAAATGTAAATAGATTCTCAATTGTTCAGTTTTATCATATCAACTTGAATAAACGTTCAAGAATGTCATCTGGCAAGTACATATATCTCAATAAAGCAAAAGCCTTTGATCGGTTTATTCATACGACCTATAACATAACGAATATGTATCTTTTTGTAAAAATCTTACTTATTTCGGTTAAAATTAACCAACTCAGTGGTCTGGAACTTTTCTGGAAAATGACTGGAAGGTCAGGGAAAGTCAGGAATTTTATTTTCAAACTTGAGTCGACACCCTGGAATTTCTGGACGATTTCTGGAAGAATTAAGAATTGTTGATATTATCTCATTTTCAGATTCTTTGTTTAAAATTGACTACAAAACCACATTTTCACTAAATTTTGAGCCTCGAGAGTATTTAAAAAAATATTTTAAAATTTCGAAAAAAAGTTTTGAACCTGGACTACATAGCATAGAGGAACAGCAAATAAGATTGACAAGTTCACCCATTTTCGTTCAGACAATCCGTCTTTCAATGAGCTAAATTTAATGTTTGGCTTTTTTTCTCGAGTCGAAAATCGAAAAAAAATTGTTGCGCTGTTTCACGGGGTTGGTGGTCTGATGGCTACCGCTTCTGCTTCATATGCAGAAGGTCATGGGTTCAATCCCAGGCCCGTCCCTTTCCTCGTACTTTGTAGTTGTATATCTCTCACTTGCTTCTATCATCCATTCTAAATATATCACACTCATACTATTCGTTCATAGCAAACGCTAGAACCAAAGACGGACAAGAAACCGTTTCCCTAACGCTTCCTACTTCCACGCGCACGCCTTTCTTACGCCTGATACATAGGCAGTAGAGTGGTTCAAAAAATCGTTTTTGCTCCACACCGCTCATTCGCTTCTTGATCAAATTCTGAGTATTCTCCCAAAGTTTAAGCTCATTCGGATGAAAACTGAGACTGCACAAGCCCTTTAAAGTTTATATGGGAATTACTATGAGAAAAGCAACCAATTCATTCATTCGGTCATAGTGTTTGCCCATGTGCTCTTGGGGATAAGAACTACGTTGATACTGTGAGATATAATAAGCAGCTACAACTTTGTCGAATACCGTTTTTAAATCGGACGCCCCAGTAATTAGTTATTGACTTTTTAATGAGTTGTAAAACTTTGGCTATAATTATTGGGCTGTTCTGCAGGCATCACTGGATATATACAGTAAAACATAGTAGCCATGATTTGTGCGTGCTATCTTTTGCGCCAGTGCAGCAATGTTGCCTGTTCAGAAGTTAAATGAGCACTGCTGAAGAATTTGTGACTGGATATAAATCAATAACTAATTACTGAGGCATCCGATTTGAAAACGGTCTTCGGCAAAGTTGTAGCTGATAAATGTATCTCACAGTTTCAACGTAGCTCTAATCCCCAAAAGCACATGGGCAAACAATATAACCAAATGAATGAATTGGTTGCCTTTCTCATAGTAATTCCCATATAAACTTTAAAGGTCTTGTGCAGTCTCAGTTTTCATCCAAATGAGCTAAAATTTAGAGAGGACACTCGGAATTTGATCTAGAATCGAATGAGCAGTGTGGAGCAAAAACGATTT